>NC_031799.1:62981-66510 GCF_001522545.3 Parus major | reverse complement strand
CCCTGCAGAGCTGTCCCTCCTGTGCTGCTCGCAGACGTGTCACTGCTGTCCCAGAAACTGCTCCCCAGTTCCAGGCAAACGTCTCCTGTGTCTCAGACATCGCCGAGGGGTGTTTGTGGGGATCCTGAGCAGCGTGGGGCTGTGATGGCACACCCCTTCCGTGACCTGCTGCAAACCTGTGAAGGTTTGTACAAGTTTACAGGGTCTCACGAGTCCTTTCATCCGCCAGGCCGCCCTGGGAATTGCCAACCTGATTGTGATGGCCATGATGGAGAGCGGTGTTTCCTGTGAGGAGGCCTCCAGGAGAATATGGATGTTTGACAAGCACGGCTTGCTGGTCCAGGTAGGGGTGCCCCAGGCAGGGAATGGCACAGCACAGGTGAGCACTGCCCTCCCTGTCCTCTCACGGGAGGAACCGCTGTTCTCTCTGCAGGGCCGAGAGCAGAAGGTGGATTCCAACCAGGAGCCGTTTACACATCAGCCTCCAGAGCACATACCAAAGACGTTTGTCGAGGCAGTGAATGTACTTCGGCCTTCAGCTATCATCGGTGAGTCGCCTTGTTTTCCTGTGGTTTGGTTTTTGGCTGCCTTTAATTTGCTACCAGGGCTGCAGGGAACCTGGTGGCAGCCACCTGCATTTCTGCTGATGTAAAGAAGATGGAAATGTGAGGTTTCCACGTGAGAATGTGCCGAGCTGTGGTGCTGCTTCTGAACCTCGTGTCCTTGTGAAAGAGAGCAGCCACAACCAGCAGCGTGTTTCCTGCAGGAGCTCCCTGACTCGAGTTATTTGGGTATTTTCTGTCCTTCTGTCCCCAGTCTGCACCTCTGGTCAGACTCTGCCAGATCCCCAGCAGCACCCCTGAGGCCACTGACATCTGCAGGTGTTTATTTACAGCTGTGCCTATCTGCAGAGAGCAGATTACAGGTATTTCCTGAGCTGACTGCAGTTTCCTCTCCACATGGTTTATTTGGGAAAGGAAAGGGGTTTTCTGGCTGCTGGCCCCCAGGTTTGTAGCCACGGCGCAAACTTCTTTTGTCAGTAGTGTGTGTTTGTAGCTGTGGGTTGGGGTGTGGCTGGGAGCCCCAGTGCTGGGTGTGCACTGCACAGCTAACATCCAGCTGGGATTCCCACCTGCTTATCCGGGACCGTGTTCTTGGTGGTACAAACCATTAGCCAGTTTGATTAATAAAAAAGAAGAAATTCATTCTAGAATCAAATTACAATCATAAAAAGGAAGCCATAAGCAAAAGTCAGTTTGGTGCTGTGCTGGATGAACAGCACCAGGTGAGACAGGGAGGAGGCTTCTGCAGCACTTCCCCACCGTGCTTCACAAACTGCATCTGCCCCAGAGTGCTTTTTATATGTTTTCAGGCTTTTTGGGGGTCCTTAGGAACACACTTCTTGCAGACAAATATTCATGCTGTTTTGGGTGCAAATGTTGTAATTTCGTTGGGTTTCTTGGGCATACACTTCTTGCAGATGAGTATTTATGAGTGAATATTGTTACAATCTTACCAGACAGAGGTTTCTTGGAGGTATGCCCCTTGCAGACAAATATTCACGTCGGCCTTGCTGCATGTCACTGTAATCTCCTCAGGGAAGGTTTGGTCATAACTTTAACACAAATTTATTCATGCTGTGTATCACACTGGTGCACATCAATACGAAGAGCTCACGTGAAACAGGCTTCTGGAGCGCGCTCAGGAGATGTTGCTGTGGAAATTGTGAAAGATTTTGTGAAAGAAATTGTGAAAAAATCGTGCCGGAGCAGCTTGGCTCTGGCTGGGAGGCTGAGGGCTGGCACAAGCTCCGTGCAGGGTGGCTGTCCCCTGCCCTGGGGCAGCCGAGCCTCCATCCTGGTTTTGGTGGTGGTTCTGATGCTGGTTCTCATGCTGGTTCTGATTCTGGTTTTGACGCTGGTTTTGATCCTTGATCCTGGTTCTGATCCTGGTTCTGACACTGGTTCTGATGCTGGTTCTGATCCTGGTTTTGATCCTGGTTTTGATGGAGGTTTTGATGCTGGTTTTGACACTGGTTTTGATGCTGGGTTTGACGCTGTTTTTGATCATGGTTCTGATCCTGGTTCTGATCCTGGTTCTGATGCTGGTTTTGATCCTGGTTCTGATGCTGGTTCTGATGATGATTTTGATGCTGGGTTTGACGCTGGTGTGACACTGGTTTTGATGCTGGTTCTGATGCTGGGTTTGACGCTGGTTTTGATCCTGGTTCTGATGCTGGTTCTGATGCTGGTTCTGATGATGATTTTGATGCTGGGTTTGACGCTGGTTTGACACTGGTTTGACACTAGTTTGACACTGGTTCTGATCCTGGTTTTGACACTGGTTTGACACTAGTTTGACACTGGTTCTGATGCTGGTTCTGATGTTGGGTTTGATGCTGGTTTGATCCTGGTTCTGATACTGGTTCTGATGCTGGTTTGACACTGGTTTGACTCTGGTGTGACACTGGTTCTGATCCTGGTTCTGATGCTGGTTCTGACACTGGTTTGACGCTGGTTTGACACTGGTTTTGACGCTGGTTTGACACTGGTTTGACACTAGTTCTGATGCTGGTTTGACACTGGTTTGACACTGGTTTTGACACTGGTTCTGATGCTGGTTCTGATGCTGGTTCTTACGCTGGTGTGACACTGGTTTGACACTGGTTTTGACACTGGTTCTGACACTGGTTCTGACACTGGTTCTGATGCTGGTTCTTACGCTGGTTTGATGCTGGTTTGACACTGGTTTGACACTGGTTCTGATACTGGTTCTGATGCTGGTTTTGACGCTGGTTTGACGCTGGTGTGACACTGGTTTGACACTGGTTCTGACACTGGTTCTGATGCTGGTTCTGATGCTGGTTTTGACACTGGTTCTGATGCTGGTTCTGATGCTGGTTTGACTCTGGTTTGACACTGTTTTTGTGTGTTTCCACCTCGTGTAGGCGTTGCTGGGGCAGGACGCCTGTTCTCCCAGGATGTGCTGAAAGCCATGGCTTCCATCAACGAGCGACCCATCATCTTCGCCCTGAGCAACCCCACGGTGAAGGCCGAGTGCACGGCAGAGGAGGCGTACACCACGACCGAGGTGTGTACACCTCAGCTCTGGCTGCTGGCACGCCGCCTCAGCACCACAGCTCACGCCGTTCTGTTCCTGCCTGGTCTCAGTGATGTAGGAATACGCTTGTTTCTGGAAAAAGTCAATGGGGGTGACTTGAAAAGGGGTTTGGACTTTTAGGTGACAGACAGAAAACAGCCTGAATCTTGTTAGCACTTTTTTTAAGAGAATGACCAGTAGAGTTACATGGCTGTGATCAGTTAACTCTGGTTTCTCAGCGCTCCTGTTGATTATTCCGTGTTTAATGAGGCGTGTTGGCCTGGCAGCAGACACCAAGCGCAGGCTTTGCAGTGTGATGGCAGAGCACAGCCCCTGCAGCGGCTGATGTCCTTGCAGCGCTGCAGGAGCTGTGCCTGCACTCTGTCCTGCAGCTGCCACCTGCAGTGACCCGTGCAGCCCTGTGCTCCCC
>NC_031799.1:60152-61785 GCF_001522545.3 Parus major | reverse complement strand
CCCAGCTCCGTTCCCTGGACAAGCTTTGAAGTTAAGATGGTTTAACACCTCCCAGACACCCTGCATTGCCCAGAGCCGTGAGCTGGGCAGTGTTTCAGTATATAAACCCATATTTATATATAGATATAGATCTACCTTGGGCAGAAGGTAAACAGGAGTTGTTGTGCAACCAAGACTTGAGCTGGCCTAAATAAAAGCTGCTGCCATCTCCAGCTGCAGGAGGCCAGGAGCACGGTTAGAGGGGAACCAGCCCCACTTTGACTGGCTGAGCAAAGATTAGATGGGCAGGAGTGTTTGGGCAGGAGGTGACTGTCACTGTGGGGAGCAGGGACACCACAGGGCTCCCTGGGATCAGCCCTGGTGCCATCCCCCCGTCTGTGGAGGAACACACTGGGGTTGGCAGTAAAGTTTCAGCCCAGTGGAGAGAAGATCTTTGGGGGTTTTTTCCCTGTATAGGATCCATTTGTTCTTTTATTGATGGTTTTCCTTGTTTCTGGTTATTTGTATGGGTGGGTTATTTGGATAATTAAGTGCTTAATTTTTTCTTTTCTTTTTTTTTTCTTTTATTTATTTTTTCTTTTATTTTTTCTTTTGTTTATTTTTCTTTTATTTATTTTTCTTTTATTTAATTTTATTTTATTTATATTTATTTTATTTATTTATATTTATTTTATTTATTTATATTAATTTAATTATAATTTATTTATTTATATTAATTTATATTAATTTATTTTATTTTTATATTACTTTAATTTATATTAATTTAATTTATTTATATTAATTTATTTATTTATTTTGATTTTATTTATTTATTTTAATTATTTTTATTTATTGACTGCGGGTCAGTTTTGTTACCGTGGGTGTAGCTTTTTGTTCCAGTCCTTACTCCTAAATTCCGTCAAGTTTCTGTTTGTCTGCACTTTCCTGCAGTTCAGCAGTTTGTTTTCACGGTGCTCTTTGTCTCTCTGAAACACCCTCAGCTAGGGACCCACGGCTCGCCATTTAAAATAAATTCTTTTTATTGGGATCAGAGCTGTCCCCAGGCCTGGGGTGAGGTCTGAGGCAACAAAGAAACAAAGACACCGTCGGGAACCTCTCCTCGCTGGGTTTTTTCCCACTAGATGGCAGCTGTAACCAGCCTATCGCTGCCCCTGTGTGTTCCCCGGGCTTCTGCTGCTTTACAATTCTCTTTGTCTCTGGGTGCCGGCCTCTCCCCCATCCATCTGTTCGCTCTCGCTCTGCCTGTGCCCTGCCGCCCAAACACAGTCCCAGAGCCTCCAGCTTCTCTGCTGGCTTGTTTTCAAACACAGGGGGCCTTGAAGCTTTTACACCCATGTTCCTAAACCTGTTACTCAAAAGAAAGTTAAGATTTTTTTTTGCTTTACTGCTGGAGAGGAGGATCGTTTGTCCAGAGGGTGTGGTTCACACTCACGTCCTGGTATTTTGTGCCGATTGAAATCCTGCCCGGTGGAAGGATAAACAAACGGCATTATTCACTCCTCCAGGAGTCTGACACAGAATATATGCCTCTCTCTGCCCTCCCACCCTCCAAAAGTGAGAAAATGAGCTTTTATTTCCACCCCTGCCTGCCCCAGCCTCCCTGGACCTGCAGGGCCCCGCGGGGCCGGGGCTG
>NC_031799.1:56857-58587 GCF_001522545.3 Parus major | reverse complement strand
CCCTGAGCTGCCCTGGAAGCTCCAGGAGGATTTTCAAGGGTCCCTGGCCGGGCAGGGGCTGGAACCAGAGGTGTTGTAAGCTCTGCTGCAGCCCTGAGCTGCCCTGAGGGCTCCAGGAGGATTTTCAGGGGTAAGGCCCATGGCAGGGACTGGAACCATGGGCACTGCATGCTCTGCTCCAGCCCTGAGCTGCCCTGGAAGCTCCAGGAGGATTTTCAGGGGTCCCTGCCCAGGTAGGGACTGTAACCATGGGCACTGCAAGCTCTGCTCCAGCCCCTGAGCTGCCCTGGAAGCTCCAGGAGGATTTTCAGGGTACATTAGGGCAGGGCTGGCAGCGACTGGCAGGTCCTGGGCAGCAGGCTGTGGTTCTGAGGCGCTGTGGTTTCCCTGCAGGCGTGGCTCTGGCGGTGATCCTCAGCAGCGTCCGGCACATCAGCGATAAGGTTTTCCTAGAGGCTGCCAAGGTGGGTCTGGGAGCAGAGCAGGCTGTGGATTCTGACACATCCTGGTGAAACACAGTGCTTCCCTGTTCTTCATCCCTCCACAGTGGGGAGAAAACAAAACCAGAAGGGTGTTCTGAATGAAGGAGATTGTGCCCAGAATTGTGTTCCGCTGGAGTTTTATTGAAGTGGGAAGTGCGTCCCTGTGTAAATGATTGTGGCAGCAGGGCTGCCTCCTGCCCTGCCCTGGGTTCTGCAGCTGGCACTGTGGCCAGGGGAACTCGGCTCCCAAAATATGGCAGTTCATCCCCAAAATATCATCTTGCGAAATGCTAAATGCAAAATGAATCAGTCAGGGTGTGCTGATTCTCAGTTCCTCAGACTGAAAATGTCGAGATCCTGACTGCCTCCCTGCTTTGGTCCTTTGGGGGCACTCTGGTGCTAGGAGCACTACAACTCGATTCTCTCGGCTGTTCTAGCATGTTATTAGTCACATTTGGGGTGCAGTAAATAAGAAATGTTTGTTTCTCTAACTCAGGCCTTGGCGGAGCAGTTGACAGATGAAGAGCTCGCACAAGGAAGACTTTATCCTCCGCTGTCCAATATCAGGGAAGTTTCTATTTATATTGCTGTCAAGGTGAGTACGAAACACAAAATTGCGCTGCGGTACAAGTGGTTTATGTGTGCATTAACCCGCTGGATGGCACAGAGCGACCCTGGAGCGCTCGGGCACAGAACGCCCGCTGCTTTGTGCCTGCAGCAAGAGGTGCTCGTAAAGCACAGAGCCACAAACACCTCCCCTCCTCTGGCTGCGTGGGCTGGGCAGCAGTGCCGCTCTGTTAGCAACGGCTGGGTACAGACAACACAGACTCTCATGGAGTCACAGCAGGAGAATCTCTCTAGTTTATCGCTTCAGGTCTCTGTATAGACTGGTTTGTGGAAAGTACAGAAAGGAAACTCTTACTGATTAGCAAACCACTACATCACCATCATTGGTCAGTGGGGCACAACACCCCCTGACTTTCTCCTGCAAAGAAAACAAGAGACAGACAAACAACACCTGCAAGGGCTGTTTTCTGTCTCTGAGGATTGTTTTGAATACTCCCATGAATTTCTCAGGCTAGCTCTCAGGCAGGACTGAGCTATGTGGCCTGTAATAACTACAGGCACTCTGGTTCAGATTTAGCATCCATAGGCAGCAGGTACAGGACAGACCCCTGTGGTGTGTGCAGGGGGGCTCAGAGGGGCTCATGGGGTACAGGACAGACCCCTGTGGTGTGTGCAGGGGGG
>NC_031799.1:55154-56588 GCF_001522545.3 Parus major | reverse complement strand
CTTTTATTTCCACCCCTGCCTGCCCCAGCCTCCCTGGACCTGCAGGGCCCCGCGGGGCCGGGGCTGCCGTGCCCAAAAGGGAGAGTGGAGCACCAGAGCTCTGTTTCGTGTGTCAGAGGCCATCAAATCCACTGATCTCCTCTGAGAAACTCAGGGATCTCCTCTGAGAAACTCAGGGATCTCCTCTGTGACACTCAGGGATCTCCTCTGAGAAACTCAGGGATCTCCTTCCTGAAATTCACTGATCTCCGTGAAACTCAGGGATCTCCTTCCTGAAATCCACTGATCTCCTCTGAGAAACTCAGGGATCTCCTCTGTGACACTCAGGGATCTCCTCTGAGAAACTCAGGGATCTCCTCTGTGACACTCAGGGATCTCCTCTGAGAAACTCAGGGATCTCTGTGAAATTCATGGATCTCCTTCCTGAAATTCATGGATCTCCTCTGTGAAATTCATGGATCTCTGTGGAACTCAGGGATCTCCTTCCTGAAATTCACTGATCTCCGTGAAACTCAGGGATCTCCTCTGTGAAACTCAGGGATCTCCTCCATGAAATAGGGGATCTCCATGAAATTCCCAGCTCTCCTCCATGAAATAGGGGATCTCCATGAAATTCCCAGCTCTCCTCCATGAAATAGGGAATCTCCTCTGTGAAATTCCCAGCTCTCCTCCATGAAACAGGGGATCTCCTCTGAAACTGACGCTCTCCTCCTTGGCGCTGAGCTGGCCGCCCAGGGGCTGCTGCTGGCCCTGCACAGCCGCCTGAGCCATGGTTCCTCTCCCCAGGGCCGCTGCCTGTTTGCCAGCGGCAGTCCCTTCGAGCTGGTGACGCTCAAGGACGGAAGAACCTTCAAGCCAGGCCAAGGAAACAACGCCTACATTTTCCCAGGTAATAAAAGAAACCCTCCCCGTTTGATCTCTGAGCCGCCTGCACCTTCTCCTGGGTTCTCTTCCTGCACGAGGCACAGGCAGTGAAGCAGAGGTGTTGGCAGCATTTGGGAAATTTGGGAAAAGGAGTGACCAAATGAGTCAGTTGAGGCTGGATGAGGGGCACAGGAGACACAGTGAGCAAACCCAGCTGCTGAGAAAACAGGAGGGTGTTGCATTAAAGGCTTTGGAAGCTGCTGCATTATGGCTTCTGCTGCTTGTTTGGGGAGGAAAGGAGAAAAAGAAGTTAATATGCACTTGAAGTTGTGTTAATAGTTCTCAGAGTTAGTTCTTAAAGTTATTTCTGCACAAAGAGGGTGGAAAAGTAGCACTGGGGATGTTCTGTGCCTTCCCCTTTCCTCCCTGCAAAGCTCCAGCCCCTTCTGAAAGCCAGCTGCTGTGGCCAGTGGTGCCCCTGTGGCAGCAGTGGTGTGGAAGGGGTCCCTGCCCAGGTAGGGACTGGAACCAGAGGTGTTGTAAGCTCTGCTCCAGCCCTGAGCTGCCCTG
>NC_031799.1:45948-52292 GCF_001522545.3 Parus major | reverse complement strand
GGGGTACAGGACAGACCCCTGTGGTGTGTGCAGGGGGTTTCAGAGGGGCTCAGAGGGGCTCAGAGGGACACACGGGGTGGCAGCAGGCACCGAGCGGCGCTGCTCTCGCCCCGCACAGGTGATGGAGTTCCTGTACGCTAACAACATGGCCTTCCACTACCCCGAGCCCGCCGACAAGGACCGCTACATCCGCTCCAAGGTCTGGACCTACGAGTACGAGTCCTTCATGCCCGACGTGTACGACTGGCCCGAGTCCAAGGTGCACTGACGCGCCGCACTCCTCGGGCAGCACCGCCTACTCTGCAGGGATCCCTTCTCACAACAACTAAAATCACCGTCTTGGGCTCCTCTAATTTATTTGCGCTCATTTCGTTGCCTTTTTGTTTGTTTGTTTTGTTTTTCCCCCCTTCCTTACACTCCGTTTTTTACCTGGTTTCTCCCAAGTACCTGACGAACGGTGTGGATGACGGCCACAGGGATGAGAGAGCCCTCCAAAATTAATTTAAACAGTGACATTGCATTTCTGGCTCAGAGCCAGCACCACACTGAAGAATTCCATTGATGATGTTTTCCACTCCATGCGTTTGGTGATGAACTGTAGCTCTCTCATCTCTGCTGATCTCCAGAATGATTTATTTCTGCCTTTAATAATCAGTCTTCTAATTGTCCCAGTGCTGTCACACTGCATTAGCTGTGGCATCAAGGGAGACCACTTCTCATAAAAAAAAAAAGAAAGAAAAAAAAAAGAAAAGGAAAAAAGGGGCAGTTAAAGACAAGTTCAAGAGTCTAATGGGCCTTCTGCTTTGTTTAATGTTTGAAGATGCCCATGTCCTGATATCCTTGTGGCACTGGCTGCTGTTTCCTTGAGGGGCAGCCAGATGTACACGTGTGGAGTCTGCAGCAAAGCTGGCAGTTTTGTTTTCATCACTCGGTGAAATCTGTTCTCAGGAAAAATGTGAACTAGTTCAGATTGTCCTTGGGAAGCCTGAAAATCATATCAGTCACTTAACAGCTTTTAGAAACAAAGTGGCGCTGTCGCAGGGTAAATTTTATGGGGTAGAGGTAGGACCTGAAGTAATTTATGGAAATCTCTTAGAGATTTTACAAGGAAGTTTTACGCAATGGACTTGAGATGACGTACCAAAGGATTTTTATTTAATTTTTTAATTGTTTCAAGATTCTGTTTTGTCTAAGCCAGGTTGTTTTCTCCCTTGCACCCCCTGGGCCTCACGAAAGGACTGGTGTGTGATGTCCTATGGCACTGCTGGCTGGAAAGCTCCACAGTGGAGTCACCTGGAACAAGCGCCCTGTAGGCAGCAGATGAGGCTGAGAGTGGTGTCAGGCAGCTGTTTGCACCAGTCTGACTGAATGTTTCCTGTGGCAGTGTGAGTACTGGACTCAAAAACGCCATGCCTGCCATCGCTCCACCTCACTCCACCTGCAGGTCTAGTTTGTCAGAGCTCTGGTGTGAAAACAGCAATCTCCAGCGGAGTTTTCCCTTGCCAGGGGTTGTGCTGCATGTTTGCTACAGAAACCACAGTGTGTGATCCCCTGGATGTGGGGCAGAGACTGAAGTGACCAGGGACAGGCAGGGACACCCAGTGAGGGCCATGGGCTGTGACTGAAGTGACCAGGGACACCCAGTGAGGGCCATGGACTGTGACTGAAGTGACCAGGGACACCCAGTGAAGGCCATGGGCTGTGACTCCCCCAGGTGTGGTCCCTGCAGCCAGAGCAGTGATGTGCCAGGAGCAGAAATAATCTGCTAATAAAAAATAAAAAATAAAGCAGGATCTGTGCTGTTTCCCAGCTTGCTGCAGCAAGGCAGGGGTAGGACAGGAGTAAATAAAATAGAGAGATAGCAGCGCTGTGCTGGCAAACATCATCCAAGGAGATAAAGTAAAGCTTGCTTGGGATTTAGCCGTGGTAAACACTGCTCTTGTATCCTCAGTTATGTAGGAAAATGCAGTCTCCACAGAACAGGCCAGAACAGAGCAGGGAAAATGGTCTCAGAACCCCCTCAGGCACCTACAGCCCAGTCTCTGGCTGTAAAATTACATTGAAACAAAGAGCAGTAACTTTCCCCCTAAGTGGGGAGAGAAGACTGATTATATAAACACAGAAAAGAGTGGTGCAGGGAAAAACCTGTGGTGTTGAAGCTGTGGTAAAGTGTTGTGTGGTGGGAAGTGCTTCACTGCTGAGTGCTGAGGTGCACGTGGACAGGAGCTTGCACTTGCGAGGAAATGTACAAAAGACACCAACACACACACGCACACACACAGAGGATTTCTACAAAGAGTGCTTTTTTCATCTATTTTTGCTATGCCTTGTTTTTATCGTATTTAAGTTAGTGGTCCTACTGAAAAATAATTATTTATTCAGCGTATGGATTGTTTTTGCCTTCTGAAAACCCAGCTGTGTCTGAAGCCTGTTGTATTGTGCCAGTGGAGTTGTGCATCGCTGGGTTCCAGAGTTCTGGGAACACACGCCTCCCCGCTCCTGCCCCGTTAGACCAGTAACAAAACCACCCCAAAACGCACTGATCGCACGTCCCAGAGGCAGGAGAACCGGTCCCTGTGGGAAACACAGGTCCACAGCCGCTCCTTCAGCCCGCTTATTTTATTTTCAAGGTTACGCTGCTGTCCGTAACCCGTGGCCACGGGTAGTGCCCAGGAAAAGCAGGACCTTGAGAAAGCCGCGCTGGCTGCGGGCAGCAGGGCCCTGCTTTGGGATTTTTGGGTTTCCCGGTTCCCAAAGGGAGCAATCTCCTCTCTGGCACAGCCTCCCTGCTGTCTTGCAGCAGATGCCAGGAGGGATTGCTGAGAGCCAGCTGGCAGCGGGGCTTTCCCGAGCACAAATGTAATTTTCCTGGGAATCCCGCTGTCAGGAGCAGCCCCCTGGCTCTGTCCCCTGTGGCACCTGGGCCGTGCTCACCCTCCCGGGCTTTGTCTGGCTCTGTGCATGCCCTGCAGTGTGGGCATGTGGGATTTTCCCTTCCACTGTTGGCAGCAGGCCACCTCACAGAGCGTTAACTCCATTTCACCCCCTCTGCCTTCTCCTCCAGGATATCTTTTTTTTTGATACGTCAAATTTTCAGATACACAGATTCATGCCCTGTTGTTCTTCAGGTACAATTAATCCTTGAACTAATTACAACTGCTAATCTTGCTGGCTAGTAAGGAACCAGTTTCCTTTTCCATATCATTCTTAACATGATTTTTTTTTTTTTCTGTTTGCTGGCTTATTCAAAATATTTACCCATCTTTGTCTGTACAGAAAATTCTCTTTAGACAGTATGCAAAGGGAAACAGGTGTCACCAGGATGCATTTCGTTGTGTTACATAGCGTAAGTTAAAAAAATACATCACCTAGAGGACCACCAGTGTTGTGGCTTGTCACACAGCCCCGGTGACTCGCCCTCCAAATGATACAAAAGACTGTCTTCCATGTCTCTGGGGCACGCAGAACCCTTCCGAGAGCATCAGGAGCTTCCCTGAGGTCAGGCTCTTCCAGGATTTATCCAGTCCTTGCTTCCTTAAAGTCAGCCTGGCTGAGCCTCTTGGCAGCGACCTGCAGGAACGTTCAGGGGACAGTAAAAGTGTCTAATGAAGCACAGCCTTTCTTTATAAAACACGTGTGTTTTCGTTCAGAGGTGTTGCAAAGGTCTGTGTGTTCCCGGAGCCTCTGCCCAGGTCTCCACACGGCACGTGGAAGGCGACGATTAAAGTGCTGTGTCCGATGTATTTTAAACCCCCGGTGTGAGCCGTGGCACGAGTTCTCAGCTGCGTTTGTGGACAGTGGTGCATCCTGACCCTTTGTGTTCGTTTCCCAAGCTTCAGACCGAGTGGCACTTACCCTGCAGAGTGGTGTGTAACAGGTTTCCTGTGGTCGGTGCGTGTCTTCCTCTCGTACTGTTGTTTCCAGCACGCTGTTTCATGGGGATAAAGTAACTCTGTCACACTCCTCCGGTAGTTCCTGCAAAGATGAACGATGCACCTTTTAGCTTCTCGTTAGCAGCCCTGCGTGGTGACTGTTCCTGTGGGAAAGTGGGGATCACTGTTGTAGAGCTCCAACCCTGGTTTTAGTTCAGCTGACCCTGCCGCAGTCCCGGCTGGTTTTCCTTGACAGAGCTGCCGAGCCGAGCTCCTCTGTGGGTCACAGCTGTCTCCCGTCGGTGCCGGAGCACTTTGGGCTGCTCTTCCGTCCCGAGTGCTCCCTGTGCCCAGAAACGCCGTCATCGCTGCATTCCTGGGGATGACCCGCGCCGCTGCCCTGTTCCGTGAGCGCTGCGGGCAGGTTGGTGTTCGTGGAGAGAGGAAACGCAGAGCCAAGCTCTGGCTGCAGAGCCAGGCTCTGGCTGCACTGCCTCGGCAGCTGAATCTGAGCAAAGCCATTCAGCTGCCGCTGCTGGAGGCACACCTGGCCCTGTGCAGACCCTGCCCGCTGCCAGGAGCGCACCAGCGCGGCGTCAGCGCGCCGTGGGGCTCCGGGCGAGCACCGAGCCCCACGGACCCTCAGTTCTGTAGCAAAATACAGCTCTCCGTGGGCATGGCGCTGGCTCGGGGAGCACAGCTGGAGGAAGAGCTTCTGTCACCGTTCGTCCTGCTTGTGCTGCTGGGCCGTCGTGTTCCCCGGGCACACGAGGCCAGCGCTGGACTGAACTCGGCTCGCCACCAACCACTGACTTTGGCTCATCCCTGCCTCAGCTGCATCCTTCCTAGCGGGAATAAAAACACCCTTGGGACTGAAGATGGCTGCTTTCTCAACAAAACGGCAAAATAATCTGCATTTATTTCTATCTTAAACATATCTACCTTAGGCAGATCAATGTAAGCCTGCTGGAGCGCTGGTGGGAGCAGTTCCAGCCTGGTGTGTGCCGCTGTGCCGGGGAGGGCCATTGCTCAGCTGAAACTAAAACTCTGTGTAAAATGTGGACTGGTTGGGGTTTCTTCCTACTTTATAACATTGTAACTCTATTGAAATGTGTGTTCTAGTCTTCTATTTTCTTAGTAAAATGCATTCCCTTTGCCTAAGTTGTACCTGATGTTTTTTATTCTGAAAAAGCAAAAAAAAACAACCTAAACCAAAAAACAAAAATGATTGATCTGTCCAGGATTGGAAAAGGCCCTTTGCCAAGGGGCTTTGTAAATGGTTGGATGTGATGATTTTTATGGTGTTTTTCTAGAATCATGGAATCAGAGGATGGTTTGGGTGGGAAGGGACATTAAAGATCATCCAGTGCCACCCCTGCCATGGCAGGGACACCTTCCAGTGTCCCAGGCTGCTGCAAGCCCTGTCCAGCCTGGCCTTGGACACTGCAGGGATCCAGGGGCAGCCCCAGCTGCTCTGGGCACCCTGTGCCAGGGCCTGCCCACCCTCCCAGCCAGGAAAAAAAAACAAAACAGAAGGTTGTGGAAACTCCTCTAAAAACAACTGAACTTGAGAAATTATTTTGAAAGCTATCTTGAGATGTTAAGGCACCTGGAGTTTTAAATTCTTGTGAAAACAAGGCAGGAGCAGGTTCTGGGCAGACCAGGGCTGGAGGAATCGCAGGCTGTGAGGTGAGAGGGCAGTGGGCTGTCCGTGTTGGATGTCCATCCACCTGGATGTCCTGGCACAGCTGTCCAGAGGCTGCCCGGCCCTGCAGGCCAGCCTGGCTCTCATCCTCATGGTCACAGATGTCTGGGGTGGGACAGCTGTGCCCACTGTCACCCCTGGCTCTGCTGGGGACAGTGACCCTTGCCCCTCTGCGTCTCGGGGCTGCCCGCTCCTGAAATCTGGGAGTGGTGTTTGAGTGTCAGCACCGGCTGTTCGCTGAAAGCCATCCTGAAAAGGCTCCTAGAGGGAAGGCCCAGGCAGGAAAACTCAGCGTTTAAAGAGCTCAGAGGAAATAAATAATGGTGGGGTTAGAGATTAGAGCTGTTCCAACTGGATAGGGCTGTTTTCTCTGGTAACCCACAGAGGGCTTGTGCTTGGGCTGTGTGTTTACAGTCTTCCACCGACATAAAAAGGAAATCTCTGCTTGTAAATAAGGTGTTGTCTGAAAGTCACATCCTGCTCTAGGGGGTTTTTACTTTTATGTTTTAAGGGAAAGGGAATTTGCTCCTCACACTGAGCTGTGGAAGATGCCTGCACTTAAATGTTTGTTGATTTCCCTGCATAAATACATGAAATCACAGAATATCCCGAGCTGGAGGGACCCACCAGGATCCTGCAGTCCAGCTCCTGGCCCTGCACAGACACCCCAACAATCCCAGCCTGGGCACCCCTGGCAGCGCTGTCCAAAGGCTCCTGGAGCTCTGGCAGCCTGGGGAATGTCCCCATTCCCTGGGGAGCCTGGGCAG
>NC_031799.1:41952-44943 GCF_001522545.3 Parus major | reverse complement strand
TCTGGGGGAAGAACCTTGCCCTGATATCCCACCTGAACCTCCCTGGCACAGCTCCAGCCGCTCCCTGGGTGCTGTCCCTGTCCCGGGGAGCAGGGATCATTGCCTGGCAGCTCCAACCTGTGTTCCAGGTGTTTCCCAGGCTGGGGATGTCTCTGGAGATCACCTTCCTGGGCACGGGCGCTGCCTACCCGACCCCGGCGCGGGGCGCCTCGGCGCTGGTGCTGCGCAGGGAAGGGCAGTGCTGGCTCTTCGACTGCGGCGAGGGGACACAGACACAGCTGATGAGGAGCCACCTGCGAGCAGGTTTGTGCTGTTGTGATGGCAGGGCAGGGGAGAAGCTCGGGGAGATGCGAGCGCTTTGTTCTCAGCCGGCAGCTGGCAGGGTAAGGAGGGAGAGCGGCGGGGGCTGCCCAACCTGCTCTGCAGCAATCTCTGGCTGCCCCTCGGCAGAGACAGACTGCAGTAACTTCCCGGGCAGAGCAGGTTAAAACAGGAGCGGTTTGCTGTTTGCAGACGAAACCTGCGGTGAGCCTTCCTGTGGGTAAATGTTTCTTCTCCAGCGAGGCTGTGTGTGCGGGGGTAACCTTTACGGTTTGGCAAACAAATCAGACACCAAGCTCGCCTCCAGTCGCTGTGCTCTCACTCTCCTCAGCGGCAGGAGCTGGCTTTTGTCTCCCAAGGAGTGAAGATGAAATGTTACAAACAAGAGCACAAGCCCCTGCTCCTCCAAAACCTCTCAGGGAATTTAATGGCAGGTAGATAGACTAATTTCCATGAATTTTTTTAACTGAGTTCGTCTTGAAACGAAGGGGATTGTGTCATTCCTGTGTCTCAGTCCCAGCAGGTGCTGTGTGGAGGGGGGATCTCAGCAGCCTGGGTGAAGGACATGTGAGAGAGAACTCAACTCTCTGCAACGAGAGTTCTGGGCTCTTCCTGCCCAGCGCAGCGAGAAGCTCAGGCACAAACAGAAACCCAGACTTTTACAGAGCAATTCTTCTCTTGTTTTAAACAAACCAGCCAGGAACGCTGGGGCTCCTGCCTCTTGAAAAGCTCTGAAGTCAAAACTGCGTGCTGGTTTGATTTTTGTTATTTTTGGTTTTGTTCGTTCCATGGGCTGGAGTGGAAAGGAGGAGTGACACGAATTCCTCATTGTGTTTCCCATTAGTCCAGAGTTTTCCTGGAGGATTTAAGGTCAAATGCTTCCCGGCTCTTCTTTGCATTTCACGAGGCAGATGTCGCCAGCCAGTCCCATGCTGTGTTTGTGGAGTGCTTGGCTTAGGAGGAGCCCAAACCTGCATCTCTGCAGCCTCTCCTTGCCACATCAGGCCAGAATAAACCTGCTGTGGGAGGGATGGGACAGAAATACCCTTTGCTTTGGGATTTCTTTGTTAAACACTGCTTTTAATTTCCCTCCTTCCTTATTTGAAGAGTCTTGCCGAGCCATTTCTGAGCAGTTACATTGTTTATTTTCCTGTCTTTTTTGTCTTTTCCCGTTTGAATCAACAGCCAGAATTACCAAGATTTTCATCACCCACCTTCACGGTGACCACCTCTTTGGGCTTCCCGGGCTGCTGTGCACGCTCAGCCTGCAGAGCAGGCCCAATGCCAGCAAAGCCCCCGTTGATATTTACGGGCCACTGGGGCTACGGAGCTTCCTCTGGAGGAGCCTGGAGCTGTCCCACTCGCAGCTCCTCTTCCCCTACACCGTCCATGAGCTGGTCCCCACGCCGGACCAGTGCCCCGCAGAGGAATTCAAGGATTTCTCTGGCTTGGACAGGGCTGAGGCGCTTCCCCAGGGCCCTCCAGGGAGAGTTCTGCACCTGGATCCAGCAGAAGACTCCTACTTGCTGGTGGAGGACAAGTGGCTGGTTGTGAGAGCGTTCCGCCTCTTCCACCGCGTGCCCTCCTTCGGCTTCGTGCTGGAAGAGAAGCCCCGGCCTGGGAAGCTCAATGTGCAGAAACTGAAGGACCTTGGTAGCTACTCTGACTTATTTTTCCTCTTTTTGCCTCTTTCCTGACCATCTTCCTGCGGGTTGTAGCAGATGGGAGGTGCTGCCGTCTGTTCTGGCTCAGTTTTCCGCTCTGAGCCCCGTGCAGCCCTCTGAGCTGGTGTGTGGGAATACCCAGACCCCTTTCCTGCTGGGAGCAGCCACCAAGTTCTCAGGTGCCAGCGTTTAAACAGCTCAGCCTGGCTGTCAGGAGAACACATGGCCCGTTACTGACTTTCATACCAGCTATAAAATTGGGTTCTTTATGTAATTTCCCTGGTCAGCTGCGGCTGCCCCGTTCCTGGAAGTGTCCAAGCCCAGGCTGGAGCCCCCTGGGGCAGCGGAAGCTGTCCCTGCCCATGGCAGGATGAGCTCTGAGGTGCCTTCCAACCCAAGCCATTCTAGGATTTTCTCCAGACACCCTTCCCGCTCAGGCTACGAGCTCTTAATTCGTACTAGAAATGTGAAATACCGATTGAATTTTATACTGAGTTGTGTGAGACAGCTAAAGCTGGCACGGTAACATAACGAGTGTGACACTTGCTTTGCCTTTACCTGCCAGGAGTCCAGCCAGGCCCCCTGTACGGGAGGCTGAAGAGCGGGGCTGCCATCGTGCTGGAGAGCGGAGCCACGCTGCATCCCGCCGACGTGCTGGAGGCGCCCATTCCGGGCAGGAAGATCTGTGTGCTGGGCGACTGCTCGGGGCCGCTGGGGGCCGGGGCGCTGCGGCTGTGCCAGCAGGCCGACCTGCTGGTGCACGAGGCCACGCTGGGGGACAACCAGCAGGACAAGGCGTGGGAGCGCGGGCACAGCACCCCCGGCATGGCGGCGCGGCTGGCACGGCAGTGCCGCGCCAAGAGGCTGGCGCTGACACACTTCAGCCAGCGCTACACAGCCGGCCAGGCCGAGATGCAGCAGCTCAGGGGACAGGCCGAGGCCGTGCTGGATGGCCAGGAGGTGACGCTGGCCAAGGACTTCATGACCATAGAGATACCAATGAAAA
>NC_031799.1:39412-40420 GCF_001522545.3 Parus major | reverse complement strand
GGGGACTTTGTGCCCACGGATGAGATGGCAGTGACAAAGTGAAAGCCGGGGAGATGTCAATGGCAAGGTGCAGAGGGTGTTGCTGTCAGTCTGAGCTGTCTGTGGGGACGGGGTGGGGTGGCCCAGCACTGCAGGTTAACAGCAGAGCCTTTGGTGCCCAGATGAGCTCTGCAGAACTGCAAACTGCAGGAGTTGTGTTGTTTCTGTACAGGGAGACAAGAGGATGCTCCAGCACCTGGCACCTGGAGTGAATCCACAAGTGACAGACTCCCTGGAGCCCGGGGTTCTCCCAGGGCTGGATCCCCTGGCTCAGTGCACCCTCAGGAGGGTCTCCCGACCCTTGAAAACCTCGGGGAACATCTCTGCCACCCCCCCAGGCAGCAATCTGTGGCCCTGAAGTTAATAAAGCACGGAGACCCTGCAGAGAGTTTGTAACTTCTGCTCAAGTGCAGCGGCTCTTCTCATTGCCCAGCTGCGTGTGAAGTTGTTTCATCAATAAATAAAGTTTGGGCTTCCTGTCAGCAGTGAATTACTCTCAGCAGTTCGATCCACTCAAAGCTCTGAAGCGTCAGCGCTGCATTTTCCCGTGCAGTAACGTTCTGGAGGCACGCTCCCGAGGCAGAGGGCAGGCAGTCTTTATTAAACTGTCCCTCCAAGTGCATTTTGAAGGATAAATTTCCCTGGCAGGAGTATGTTTGTGTCTGCAGAAATGTCCCTGCAGGGGAATGTCACCTGCACATGCCCAGCCTGTTCCTGCAGTCACTTTATTCCCTTCACTGGGGGACACGCAGACCCAACTTCTGTGTCCCCCACCCCAAAACAGAAGTGAGAGTTTCCCAAATTTTAGCTGAGTTTGGTGATCTGCAGCAAAACGTGTGCTGGTGAGAAAGGGGGCCCTGGGTGTCCCCTGGGAAATGCTGAGGGAAGCTGGAGCACCGATCCCCTGGTGAGAGGATCAGGAGGATCCCCAGGAGGATGAGGATGGGATGGGATGGGATGGGATGGGAT
>NC_031799.1:35705-38092 GCF_001522545.3 Parus major | reverse complement strand
TGAGGGTGAGGGTGAGGGTGAGGGTGAGGGTGAGGGTGAGTGCCACAGTGTGTCCCTGCCCTTCAGACAGAGCCTGCCTTGCCTGTGCTTACCGTAAATCAGAACTGAACCACAGCAACGTGCTCATTTTCACCTCAGGTGTGCTCCAGATGTGGAGGGATGCTTTGATTCCTCAGAACAGTAATACTGGGGAGAGCTGCAGGCTTGAAGAACACGAGACCTGGGGCAGAAAGGCACGGATCTCTGTTTTTCTCCCAGAAACACCATGTAAAACAGGCAGAGTCTGCGGATCACCCTCTCTCTCCCCACAGATTGCCTTTCTTTTCTTTGAAAAACTCGATGGCAGGTGCAGAGACCCTCGGTACCACACCCTGTTTGTAGTGGGAGTCAGGATTTATCTATCTGTATTCTATTTATTTGGGTTTTATCTATTTATCCGTTTGTGGTAGGGTCAGGAGCTGAGCAGGCTCCAGCTGTTCGGGGTTTCTTACAAGGGAAGAACAACTTTGTTGTCCAGACCCGCTCTGCTGCCTCTGCTTCTCCCTGGAGCACCCCAAAACTCCTGATTCTTACACAGCTGTGGCAGCAAGCTTCAGGCCCCAAACCCTGGGTAAGAACCGGTCATTTTGGGTAAAGAGCAGCAGGGAGGAGAGTATCAAACTGAAACACGAGGTCAGAGCCTCTCCAGGTAATAGCCCGGGGGCTCTGCTGCACAATTGAAGTATCAGTGCAATTTTAATGCAATTTGTTCTGTATGGAAAGTCCAGGGAGGAAATGTTCCTTTCCCCTGGGCTGAGAGGAGAAGCTGGAGGCTGCTTGCTCTGTGCCCAAGGCCAGGTCATTCGCTCTCCAGGCGGAGGATGATTGCTTTCTGCAGGTCAGTGAATCACCGTACGCTCAGCGCTGGGGCGATGTGAAATTTCTGAAGTTCCAATTTAATGCATTTCGGCCTTGGAGAATGAGCTGCAGTCGCCTCTTCTCTTAGCAGACCCGAGTGTCCTTGCTCACCACGCTCCACTCTCCTGGATACCAAATTGCTTCATCATTCCGGCTGCTAATGAAACCGGGATTGAATTAATGGGAACATGTGTGCCGGTCAGGAGAGGGCTGGACCATAAAGTGCCTGATTTCTCAATGAGTTTATCTTTCCATTAATCATCTGTTGATCACCAGAGTTCCTCTGCATCCAAACAGATCTGCCGGGGACAGCAGACCAGGACTCTGCTCTCCACGAGGGAGTTTTAACAACTTCTGGTGTGTAAAGGAAGATTTTCTAAAAGTTGTTTTTAAGCTCCAAATAGCTCATTTTAAACATCCTTCTGCCTTTCTGGAAAAGTTCCTTTAAGTTCAGTTCCTTTTTTTTTTTTGAACTGTTACCAGTGGAAGGGCTTGCTAAAACTGCAGAGGCAGCTTTTTACTCTGTGGGAAAGAGGAAGGGGTGGGAAATGGGATGTGAAGGGTTTTGTAACCCTTTTTTGGGTTTGTTTTTGGTTTTTGTAAGGCTGGCAGGGGAGGGAGGGAGGGTGGACACGGGGAGCCTGGGGAAGGGCTGGGAAGGGAGCTCCTCACAGCACAGAAATACTGGCTGTGTGGTGTGGTCTGTGCCGAGAGCCCCAGCCCGGATCTGGGCTGTAAATCCAGCTGGGAACGGAAATCCAGCTGGAAATCCAGCAGGAAATGCAGCTGGAAATGCAGCAGGGAAGGGAATCCAGCTGGGAATGGAAATCAAGCTGGGAAGGGAAATCCAGCTGGAAATCCAGTTGGGAAATCCAGCTGGGAAGGGAATCCAGCTTGAAATCCAGCTGGGAAACCCAGCTGGAAAGGGAAATCAGCTGGGAAATCCATCTGGGAAGGGGAATCCACCTGGAAATCCATCTGGGAAGGGGAATCCAGCTGTGAAATCCATCTGGGAAGGGGAATCCAGCTGTGAAATCCATCTGGGAAGGGGAATCCAACTGGAAATCCATCTGGGAAGGGGAATCCAACTGGAAATCCAGCTGTGGGTGTTCCACCCTGCTCTGCAGCTGCCAGTGCAGAAGAAGAAACACAACCTTTGCTTGGAGGTGTTCTTTGTTTGGTTTTGTTCTGTTGGTTTTTTTTTGAACAAACTTTAAAAAGAGCTGGCTCTTACTGAGTTAGGCTCTCCTGTAAGGAGGAGGTGTTAATTATTTACTGAGGGCGGTTTGGTTCCAGAAATCTGTGTTCTGGAAGAACTTGGGCTGGCCCAAGTCTTCTGGGATCGCTGGGACAGCCTAACACATGTTGTGCTATTCAGCATTGTGGTGGCTGAGGAACCAGCCAACTGAGAGATTGTGGCTCTCCCCTGGAGAGCTTCTCCCTAGGCAAGACACTTTTATGTCATGCAGAGAAAAAGTGTCACTCCCAGC
>NC_031799.1:27868-31232 GCF_001522545.3 Parus major | reverse complement strand
TGTGTGGCTCAGGGTGGCAGAGCAGTTCAGGTCCTGTGCAGACCTTCCTGTCGGAGCGCACAGAAACCCGTGCAGAAAGGAGGAGATGATCTCCAGCTGTGTGCTTTCTCAAAGAAACAAAAACGACAGGGGGAGGTGTGTGAAGCCGAGCTTTCTGGGTTTTAAAACACGTGGTGGCAGCCAGGGTTAGGTTTCCCCTCGGGGGCGGCGGGGGTTCGGACGTGGCGTTTGCACTGTGCCAGCTCCTGGGACAGGAGTTAGAGCCCCGGGCGGCAGAAAGCCCGGCTGGCCCCGCTCCGACAGCCCTCGGGAAGCGCTCCTGGACAGAGCCGGGGGCGCGGCTGGGAGCTGGGAGCAGCAGACGTGCCCCGAGGAACGGCTGCTCCGGCTTCTCGGAGGTGAATCTGTGTCAAACCCCTGCCACTCAGCGCTTCCTCCAGCTCTTCTCCCGTTCCTCCTGCGCTGCCATGTGTCTGAAATTTCGGTAGCTGCTGCCAGTGGGATGAGGAGAGTTGATACCGGTGATTCAGATACACACACAAAAATAGTGTTCTGGGGAGCGGTGGGAGCGTGGTGCCTCCCCAGCGCTCTTCCCCTGCTCTCTAGTGCTAATTGTTCTCTCCTCTGCAAACATTTTGCTGCCGTTCACCCGTGGGGCAAGCAGATAGCAGTGTAATGTGCTGGAAAGTATCTGCAGTTTAATCCCTTATCTCCGTCAAATCACGAGCTGCTTTTTGTTTTATGGGTTGATGGGTTTTCCTCTGCCGTGCTGATGGTAGAACTTGTGTCCGTGCGCTGTTGTACAGCAGAACTCGGCGGTGATGTTGTGGTGGTTAAAAGCCATCCGAGTGCGCGCTGCTCTCCTGGCACCGTGGTTGGTGTTTGTCCGATTCTGGAGGCAGCAGCTGGTGCGGGAGCCCTTCCCGCCCGCTGTTGGTGTGAAAGGTTCTGTCCAGATGTCAATTTGCAGGCTGTTGTCGTTAGCCGGTTGGTTGTTGTGGCGGTAGGCGTGGGGTCGGGGTGCTGTCAGTGTGTCTGGGACGGTGGTACTCACGTGTCACCCTCAGAGCGTCGGTGGCAGCTCTCAGCCAGCAGCTCTTGCTTTTCCGGAGGTTTATTTTAACAAAAACCGCNCGGGCCGCGCCCGGACGGCGGCCCAGGTAACATCCGCTCCCGGCTCCCGCCCGCCCGCTGCGCTGGGATCCCCTCCCGGGCTCCTTCCCCGCCCCTTCCCGGCCGCTTCCACGGGCACTTCCCCACCTTGCCGGGCTCCTTCCCCGGCCCCTTGGCGGGCTCCTCCCCCGCTCCCTTCCCCTCCTGCCCGGCCTTCCTCCACACCTCCCCTCCTTCACGGCCCCTCGGCTCATCCTCACCTCCCTCCCGTCCCCTTCATCACCTCCTCCCTGTCCCCGACCCACTTCCTCGCTTTTTCTCGGCGACAAAAAAAAAAAAACAAAACAGGAACCCCCTCCCACTACCAAACTTTCTAGTCTTGTGGTTTAAACGCCGGGCAGCCGTCCTGCCCCCGGCCAGACATTGCCCCGCTGTCCCCACTCCGTCCCGCCCGCTGGAAGAGCCCCCTCGGTGGTTCTGTGGGTGCTCTTCAGTCCTGTGGCCTCTGCATCCTCACCGGGATGCCGAGGACGGTGCTGTTACTGCCTTCCCAGGGTGCACAAAGGCTGTTGTTATAAACATGAACTCGCTCCCCTGTGCCGCTGCCTGCCGTCCCCGCGGCGCTGAGCCTGGGGCGCGCTGCTGGCCCCAGCCGCGGCTGGCTGTCCGGTTTATGGCCCTGGTGTCACAGCCCGAGCGGGACCCTGCTGGCCCCGCACCGCTCCCCGGCTCGTCTCTGCTGGGCCAGCGCGCCCTGTCCCCCGGGGCTGGACAATGAGGCTGTCCCCCGGGGCTGTCCCCTGAGGCTGTCCTCCGGGGCTGGACAATGAGGCTGGATCCTGAGGCTGTCCCCTGGGGCTGTCCCCCGGGGCTCCCGGCCCTCCAGCCGGACCCGGCCTCCAGCCCAGGACACGGCTCACGGGCACCTCGTCCTCCTGGCCCTGCCCTCACCCTGTCCCTGCAAAGAGTTTCTTCCCACTCTGCATCCCTGAACCTCTCTGGATTTGCTTGTTGCATAAGCACGCATGTTTAATATTGATTCAGGAACTTTATTTCAAAGGGCTGAGGCCCGGGGAGAAGCAGCGGGTGCCTGACGCTGATTAGAATTCCGTTCCTGAGCAGATAGCTCTTTACATAACGCTGGGCTGGCACAGTGGGGGTGTGAGCTTTGAGAGGAATCCACTGATTTGGTGAGAACAAAGGTGCTGGGAGCAGGTCCTGGTGAGGAGCTGCTGTTGAGGTCCTGCAGGGATTTTAGGGCTCCGTTTCTGTTGTTAACTTTTGCTGGGGGCTGGAATTTTCCATGCCTGCCGAGGTGATTTTTTTGTTGAGCTGTAACGAGCGCAGAGAGCGCTCTCCCTGTGCAGATTGCTGTAAAGGGCAGATGTTATCTAGCACACGTCTTGCTGGGCTGTGGAAATCACACCGCTCCTGTGCGGGCAGCGCTCCCCTCTCCCTCCCGTGAGGGGTTCTGGCAGATCACCAGGGACAGGAGCCTCCCCGACAGCGAGGGGTCTCTGCAGGTCGGGTGTGTCCTGTCACTGCACGGCCACCCCGGCCCTCCGCTGGGTTTTCATACAGCGTGCCGAGGTGTGTGCGGCTCGGGGTGACAGAGCAGTTCAGGTCCTGTGCAGACTCTGCCTGCTTGGACCGCACAGACACCACTGGGACCCCTGGCCTGTCCCGGGGCTGTCCCGGGGCTGTCCCTGGCCCGAGGTGTGTGGCTGAGGGCGGCAGAGCAGTTCAGGTCCTCTGTAGACCTTCCTGCTCAGAGTGTACAGACACCACTGGGACCCCGGGGCTGTCCCTGGGCTGTCCCTGGCCCAAGGTGTGTGTGGCTCAGAGTGGCAGAGCAGTTCACTGGGACCCCGGGGCTGTCTCTGGGGTGTCCCGGGGCTGTCCCTGGCCTGTCCCGGGGCTGTCCCTCGGCTGTCCCTGGCCTGTCCCGGGGCTGTCCCGGGGCTGTCCCTGGCCTGTCCCGGGGCTGTCCCTGGCCTGTCCCTGGCCCAAGGTGTGTGTGGCTCAGGGTGGCAGAGCAGTTCACTGGGACCCCGGGGCTGTCTCTGGGGTGTCCCGGGGCTGTCCCTGGCCTGTCCCGGGGCTGTCCCGGGGCTGTCCCTGGCCTGTCCCGGGGCTGTCCCGGGGCTGTCCCTGGCCTGTCCCGGTGCTGTCCCGGGGCTGTCCCTGGGCTGTCCCTGGCCTGTCCCGGGGCTGTCCCTGGCCTGTCCCTGGGGTGTCCCTGGGCTGTCCC
>NC_031799.1:22031-23168 GCF_001522545.3 Parus major | reverse complement strand
GATCTCTTTGCTGTGTGTTTTAACTATTTTGTTTTATTTTCTCTGTTTTTTCCCTTCAGCACGGCATTCAGCACCGCGGCTCTTGGGAACAGAGTGTTCCGTGGTCCCCCCTGGTCACTCTCTGCTCTTTGTTTTCGCTTTGAGCAGGGAGTTCTCCCAGGAAATCCCTGCGGGGAGTGCAGGAGTGAGGCAGGTGTGGAGATAAACCAGTTCCAAGCAGGAAAGTTGTTCCTGTCAGGTTGCTTTTATCGGGTCGGAAGGGATGTGAGTGTTTTTTAAGGATCTGGGTTTGTAACTTCAGAGTGAATCTCCAGCAGATCACGGTGTTGAGAATGGGAATTGTTTGGACCGAGGGATTTTTGCATGGCTGGATGATTTGAAGAGTGTTTTGGCTGGGGTTTAGTAAAGTTTTGGGGATTTTTAGCAGGCTCTGCCCTTTACGCCTCAGAGGAGCTCCAGCACAGCTGTGGTAACACCTCCATGAAGGGAAGGGAGTGAAACCCACCTGAGTTTTATCCCTAGCCATGAAAATCAGAATGAGTGTTCTGTGTTTCAGAACCCTCGTGCCTTCTCCGGGCTCTGTGTGTGTCTGCCTGTTGTTTTGTGGAAGAATGTCGAGCTGAAATCCGCCTCAGCAACCGCTGATCCCATCTCCTGAACACTGCATTTCCCGCCCCAGGCGGTGCTGTGAGCTCTCGGGAGCCGCGGCGTGTTCCTTGCCCGTGTTTCTGGGGCTGTGCCAGCCTGTGGTGCTGTCTGTCGCTGCAGCTGAGGAGGTGAAACGCTCAATCCCTGCCCCACAAACGCCCTGCTTATCGCTGTGTCTGCTCTCCGTGCCTCGTCCTGCGGGGAACGGCTCGCTCCCGGCAGGGAACGTGCTCCTGGAGGATGCTGAGTGAGGCACGGCGTTATCGGGGCACAGCAGCAGATAATCGCTGTTTGGAGAGAGCGTGTCCCGGCTGACCCAGAGCCGGCGGGGCAGTCTGCCTCACGGCCGGCCTTGTTTTGCCTTCCTGACCCCCAGACATGTATAAGAGTGAGGGCAGCGGGCTGCCAGCTCAGCCGGCTCCTGGTGCCGCACGGCTCCGTCCAGCGCTGCCCTCGATTTCGGCTCCGCAGGGTCCCGGGGGAACAGCC
>NC_031799.1:12836-19292 GCF_001522545.3 Parus major | reverse complement strand
TGTTCCCCAGGAACACAAAGCAGAACCGGCGGCAGCTCCTGGAGCAGTGTGCTGCGGTGTTCGCCAGGCTCTGGGCAGGGCTCCGGCTCCCACCGGGGCTCCCCCCGTGCCCACAGCGCTCCAAACCCCAGAGAAGCTTCCAGAGCCTGGCACCTGAGGGCTGACCCAGCTCCTGTGAGGATCATTCCACTGCAATGAGGCCTGGCTTGCTTGGTCTGAGCCCTGAGGTTCAGCGAGCACAATTCTCATTCATGGTCTGGGAGGAGATAAAGCTGCGTGTCTAATTCTAATCGTCTCCGTATTTAAAGCTGCTTTAGCTAATAGCTTTATCAGGGCATTTATTTGTGATTACTTATGCAGATCTCTCTGGGATGTGTCGTGTATTTAAGGAGAACGTTCTGCTTTAGCTGGCAGGCATTTACAGATTAGTGTGAGTTGCCACAGAGAATGACTGGCAGGTTAAGCTTGACTTTTGAAAGGGGCTTATTGAATCCAAGCAGGAGAAGAAAACCCGGCACAGAGGGGGAAATGGTAATAGCTAGGTAAAACCCGTGATCCTACTCAGATTTGGAGGTAATTGTTTTCCTTTGGGAGAAATTGAGTGCAGAAGCATCCTTACAAAGGAAGAGAAGGTTTGAATGTGGGAGGGAGGCAGGGGCAGGGATTTGCGCCGTGTGTTTTTTCAGGGGTGCCAAAGCGTGATGTATTCCAGTTAAAACTGTGGGAAATAACAAGTAAGGAAGAGTTAATTTCCTCTTGAGATCGTGCTGGGTTTGTCCAGCAGCGTTGCTGTTACCAGGAGGGGAGCCCTGTGCTCACGCCGTGTGCTGTGGTAACTTGCGGTTAAAAACTTGTTTGGTTTGGGTCAGCCTTCCCAGGCAGTGTTTTCACTCAATTTCACCCCGATTCGGTGTAAAATCATGGTCACTCTCCTGGTTCACGTGAGCATCCCCGCCTTGCCGTATGTGTGTGTATAAACCGTAACCTTTATTTAAATATCGTTACTTATCGGGAGGAATAAAACATCTAAAACATCCTACACCTAGCAGTGCTGGGGCAGCCCCTCGGGCGTGTTTTAGCCATCCCGGGACAAGCAATGCCGACTTTTCATTTTTAACACCCTGCACTCAGCCTGAACGTAACAGAGGGAAAGAAGCCTTCAGACTTCCTCAGAAACACGGTCCTCCTTTCGTTAGAAACAATTCCAACCCGGGTGTTTTTCCCCGCCAGGTTTCACCAGGAGACACCTAACCCTGGGCCGGGATCATCCCCTGCTCGTCAGCCGCCAGGAGCGAGGTTCCATCCGAGGGAAGGGCTGTGACAGATGGACAATATGTCTATTACCAACACCCCAACAAGCAACGACGCCTGTCTGAGCATCGTGCACAGCCTGATGTGCCACCGGCAGGGCGGGGAGAGCGAGACCTTCGCCAAGCGCGCCATCGAGAGCCTGGTGAAGAAGCTGAAGGAGAAGAAGGATGAGCTGGATTCTCTGATCACGGCTATCACCACCAACGGGGCTCACCCCAGCAAGTGTGTCACCATTCAGAGAACGCTGGACGGCAGGCTGCAGGTGGGTCCTGCCTGCCCCTGCCCGGCCTGGAGGTTAAATGTTAAATTGTAAATGTTGGTTTGTAATGGCTCGGTGCCGGGAAATTCCTGGCAGGGGAGCTTAGCGCCTCGTTCCTCCTCTCCTGCGGCAAAACCCTGCTGGGGAAGGTGCCCAGAGCCTCAGGCACAGGTTCTGCTTCTGACACCTTCTGCCCGAGGGTTTTATGGTATTTAGATTGTTTTAGTATTTAGGGGTTTTAGTGTTAGATCAGGGTTTAGTGTTAGAATTTTTTAGTATTTTTTACCTAAGAATCCCAGCCTTGACTTCACTGTACACAAAACCCTGACAGGAGCTTGTTTCTCTTGGGCACAGAGCTTGGGTAAACACAAACCCAAGGTGTTTCTAGCATTTAGGATTTTTAGGATTAGATCAGGGTTTAGTGTTAGAATTTTTTAGTATTTTTTACCTAAGAATCCCGGCCTTGGTTTAACTGTACACAAAACCCTGACAGCAGCTTGTTTCTGTCGGGCACAGAACTTGGGTAAACACAAACCCAGGGTTTCTTTAGTACTTAGATCTTTTAGTATTAGATTATGTTATTAGTTAGATTATTAGATTATTATTATTATTAGATTATTAGTTATTAGTTATTAGATTATTAGTTTAGTATTAGTATTTTTTTACCTAAGAATCCCAGCCTTAACTGTGGCAAAACTCTAACAGCAGCTTATTTCTGTTGGGCACAAAACGTGGGTAAACACAAACCCAAGGTTTTTTTAGTATTTAGGGTTTTTAGGATTAGATTAGATTATTAGTTATCAGTTAGATTTCTAGCTAGACTATTATTATTATTGGATTATTAGCTATTAGATTATTAGTTTAGTATTAGTATTTTTTACCTAAGAATCCCAGCCTTGGTTTAACTGTACACAAAACCCTGACAGGAGCTTGTTTCTGTCGGGCACAGAACTTGGGTAAACACGAACTGTTTTTAACAAAACTGGTTTTTTTTTCACCAAAAACCCAGTTTTGGTGCTGGGGACAGCTCACAGCAGTGTTTTTTTTTAACCAAAAGGCTGATTTGATGCTGGGGAGGGGTCACAGCGGTGTTTTTTTAACAAAAATCCTATTTTGATGCTGGGCAGAGGTTGCAGTGGTGTTTTTTAACCAAAAAGGCTGTTTTGATGGTGGTGAGAGGTCACAGTGGTGTTTTTTTAACACAAAAAGCCAGTTTTGGTGCTGGTGAGAGGTCACAGCGGTGTTTTTTACCCAAAAAGCCTGTTTGATGGTGGGGAGTGATTGCAGTGGTGTTTTTTAACCAAAAAACCTGTTTTGATGCTGGGCAGAGGTCGCAGTGGTGTTTTTTAGCAAAAAGCCTGTTTGATGGTGGGCAGAGGTTGCAGCAGTGTTTTTTTAACACAAAACCCTGTTTTGGTGCTGGGGAGGGGTCAAAGCGGTGTTTTTTTACCCAAAAAGCCAGTTTTGATGGTGGGGAGTGATTGCAGTGGTGTTTTTTACCCAAAAAGTCAGTTTGATGCTGGGCAGAGGTTGCAGTGGTGTTTTTTACCCAAAAAGTCAGTTTGATGGTGGGCAGAGGTTGCAGCGTTTTGTGTTTTTTTTAACACAAAAGCCTGTTTTGGTGCTGGGGAGGGTTTTTTTTAACACAAAACCCAGTTTTGATGGTGGTGAGAGGTCACAGCAGTGGTTTTTTTACCCAAAAATCCAGTTTGAGGGTGGGGAGTGATTGCAGTGGTGTTTTTTAACCAAAAAGCCTGTTTTGGTGCTGGGGAGGGTTTTTTTTAACACAAAACCCAGTTTTGATGCTGGGGAGAGGTCAAAGCGGTGTTTTTTTACCCAAAAAGTCAGTTTGATGCTGGGCAGAGGTTGCAGTGGTGTTTTTTAGCAAAAAGCCTGTTTGATGGTGGGCAGAGGTTGCAGCGGTGTTTTTTTAACACAAA
The DNA here is from genome assembly GCF_001522545.3 of Parus major. Classification (NCBI taxonomy): domain Eukaryota; kingdom Metazoa; phylum Chordata; class Aves; order Passeriformes; family Paridae; genus Parus; species Parus major. Next base: position 15,782 of record NC_031799.1, on the reverse strand, counting down.
AGCCAGTTTTGGTGCTGGGGAGGGTTTTTTTTACCCAAAAACCCAGTTTTGATGCTGGGGAGAGGTCACAGCAGTGGTTTTTACCCAAAAAGTCAGTTTGATGCTGGGCAGAGGTTGCAGCGGTGTTTTTTTAACACAAAAGCCAGTTTTGGTGCTGGGGAGGGTTTTTTTTAACACAAAACCCAGTTTGATGGTGGGGAGAGGTCACAGCAGTGGTGTTTATCCCGTTGCCCGCCAGCCTGTCCCGTGTGGAATTGCCGTAATTCCGTAATTCCCTGATTCCCGTGTGTCCGTGTGTCCGTGTGTCCGGTTCCCAGGTGGCCGGCCGCAAGGGCTTCCCCCACGTCATCTACGCCCGTCTGTGGCGCTGGCCCGACCTGCACAAGAACGAGCTGAAGCACGTCAAGTACTGCCAGTACGCCTTCGACCTGAAATGCGACAGTGTCTGCGTCAACCCCTACCACTACGAGCGCGTGGTGTCACCCGGCATCGGTGAGCGCAGCCCCGGCCGCCAGCAAAACCACACAATCCTTCAACTCACCACTCAGCTGGTCACTAACTCACTCATTTCTCTGATAAACTCTTCTTTTTCACCTCTCTTCCCATCAGGAGGGAACGCCTGGTGTGCGTTTTGTCCCTGCCTGTAACTTTTCTTTAAAAAGTCTTTTTTTTTTCTTTTGTTTTTGCTGTATTTCTTCTGTATTTTATTTATTTTATTTTTTTTTTTTTACTCTTGGGTTTTTCTGAACTCTTCCAGGCTGGTTGCACAAAGTTAATCTTTGCAATTTGGTACGGTTTTTTTTCTTCTGAAAAAAGTGGCATACTTTGTGTTTGATGCACAAAACGGCCCCGAAATACACAGTTCTTTTATCTTTATATTTATTTTTATACTCATTTTTATACTTTTTTTTTACTTGTTTTTATACTTATCTTTATACTTATTTTGATACTTATTTTTATACTTATTTTTATACTTATCTTTATACTTATCTTTATACTTATTTTGATACTTATTTTTATACTTATTTTTATACTCATTTTTATACTTATCTTTATACTTATCTTTATACTTATCTTTATACTTATCTTTATACTTATCTTTATACTTATTTTGATACTTATTTTTATACTCATTTTTATACTCATTTTTATAATTATCTTTATACTTATCTTTATACTTCTCTTTATACTTATCTTTACACTTATTTTGATACTTACTTTTATACTTATTTTTATACTCATTTTTATAATTATCTTTATATTTATTTTTATACTTATTTTTATACTCATCTTTATAATTATCTTTATACTCATCTTTATACTCATCTTTATACTTATCTTTATACTTATCTTTATACTCATCTTTATATTTATTTTTACCCAATTTTTTATATTATTTTTATATATTATTTTTTTTATATATTATTTTTCTTAGTGATCTAATGACTTATCACCCCTGTGATGCACTGCAGCATTTTCTATCCAAACACTCACTGTCACCCAAAAACCTCCAGGAGAAGAACACGAAGAAGAAGGGACAAGAGACAACATTTTAAATTCTCCATCCTGTCTCCTGTTTTCTAAACTAACCTTTTCACCCAGTGATTTAAAAAAACTCTCTAATTTACACACTCACACTTCTATCTTTTTCCATTTAACGTTTGTTTTCATGTATCCCCATGAAAACACGCTCGTGAATTTCACATTATATGAAATTCAGTGTTTTTCTGGATGTTATAATTAAGTATCAGGAACAAGGGTGCACAGTCTGAGTTCCAGACCCCGACACCGCCGGGTTTGGGCGCGTCTCTCGGTGTGATTTATGGGATGGGTTTGCCTGGTGGTGGTGGCAGGGATAATAGGGGATAATTCCTAATTGTGATAAACATTTAAATGTGTTTTGGGATCCCTGAGTTCATCCTGCATGTCTCTGTGTTCCCTGTACAGATCTCTCGGGGCTGACGCTGCAGAGTTCGGGTGAGTAGCTCTGTGTTTCTGCCAGGCCCGCAGAAATCCTGTTTTTCACCCTCCAAAAACCCCTTTTCCACCCAAAATCCGGCTCAGGAGCGCGTCAGAGCGGGTATTGAGCAGAGCCTCCAGCCAGGCCTGCTCTCGCTGCTCCCTCCCTGTGAAACCCCGCAGCAAAACAAAATTCTGACAGCTGAGAAATGGGAAAATGCACCCAAAACTGCCCGCACCTGTAGGATGTGCTAATTAATTGGACTGGGAATGCTAATTGAGATTTAAGGAGCAGAGAACAGAAATTCTGTAATTAGTTCTGCAGTGGGATAAAGGAGTCTGGGGAGAAATTGGACTTGGGAAACAGTCTGAGATTGTTCAGCTGGTCAAGGCTTTGTTTCAAAACTTGTTTTATTCTCCTCCCAGAGGAGGAGAAATCGGTGTGATCCTGCGATTTTAGTGTGTTATTTAAAGTGTGCAAAGATTTTAAAAAATTAAATCTTTAAAAGGATTAAATTTTTAAAATGATTAAAAGTGTGCAAACCAGGAAAAAAAAACCCAAACATCCCAGGAAACTTAACTCGTCAAGCTTTGACCGTGTGCTCACCCCTGCTAACTTTGTTATTGTTTTTATTACTTGTTATTAATTGTTACCTCTGTCTTCTGAGGAGTGATCCCAGCGCCAAAGTTGAATATCAATAATTTCATTATTTAAGGAAATCATTTCGTTAGATATTATCAGATATTATTAGATTATATATATTATTATTATATATATTAAATATATAATATAATATAACATAGTATAATATAATATAATATAACATAATATATATAAATTGTTAATTATAATAAATTATATAAACATTATATATAAAATATAATATATTTATTATAGGAAATAATTTCATTAGATATTATCAGATATTATTAGATTATATATATTATAATATATATAATATATATATAATATATAATATAATATAA
>NC_031799.1:8859-11992 GCF_001522545.3 Parus major | reverse complement strand
AAAATCCCCCCAAAATTCCCCAGATTTTCCCCCCAAAAAGCCAAAAATTCCTTTTTCACTGAAGTGAGCCCTGCTGCCGTGTCTCTGGGCAGAGCAGCCCGGCTCCGTTCCGCGCACACCCCGGTGCCCGGCTGTGCCGCAGGAACACCCCTGGGCTCTCGGCCGGTGCAGACCCGGCCGGCAGCGTCCCCGAGCGTCCCCTGCGGTGTCCCCACAGCTCCCTCCAGCATGCTGGTGAAGGACGAGTACGTGCACGACTACGAGGGGCAGCCGTCGCTGTCGTCGGCCGAGGGCCACTCGGTGCAGACCATCCAGCACCCGCCCAGCAACCGGGCGTCCTCGGAGCCCTACAGCGCCCCGGCCATGCTGGCCCCCGCCGAGGCCAGCACCACCAGCACCACCAACTTCCCCAACATTCCCGTGGCCTCCACAAGTAAGGGGATGGGGCTGAGCGGCGCTGAGCGGGGCCGTGGCGCAGGGGTCCAGCACTGGGGGTCTCTCCTGGCTCTGGGCAGCAGCAGCAGCAGCAGGTGGGAGCTGGAGCGGCGCTCCGGTGGATCCCTGCGCTGCTGCGGGACAGAGGATGGGCATCAGGGTGTCAGAGCTGAGCTCCGACAGAGCCCCGTGCCTGTCCTGGGATAACCGCCGCAGAAATCGAGGAGTTTTATTGTTGTGATGCAGAACAGAGTGTGCTGCGAGGGGCAGCACCCAGACATCCGCAGGCACTTCTGTCGTTCTAACGGCACCGTTTTCACAGCGGTTCTCGTGTTTCCAGCCTTGCAGCGCTGCCTCGGGGTTCTTGTTGCTTTTCTGTGTGTCTGGTGCCAGTGGAGGAGTTTGTGTTCCCGCAGCACAGCCGCCCCTCGGTGCAGCGGGACAGCCAAGTGTCCTGCAGCCCATCCCCGCCCCTGTGCACACCAAAGGTGTGTGAACACGGCTGGTGTCACCCCCAGATCCCAGCTGTGGCCATCTGATAACCCCCCTTCATCTCAGCTGATGGCTCTCTGGCTCAAAGTGCCGGCGTTTGTATCATCGCCGTGTCTTTATTTGTGCCCAGCAGAGATAAAAGGGCTGTGGGTTGTTAATTGTGCTAATTGTGCTGCCTCTGCACCACGGTTTGTAGTGGTAACCTCTTCTCGGCGGTGCCGTAATCGTCGGAGGCAAGTGGATGTGACAAAAACAAAAACCAGCTCGTTTTTATGTTTTACTGCAAGCTGTGGATGTGTTAAATCCTGCCAGCCACACCAGCTTGAGAGTGCGAGTGTAATTGTGGAAGTGTTGATAAGTTCAGCGTTAATGGCTGAGCTGAAGCCTTTTGCAGTCAGATTCTGTTCACCTCTTCTGAAATAATCCGCAGTTTCAGTCTTGGGTAATTCTTGGGATATTTATCTGGGAGGAAAGAAAGAAAAGAAAAAAAAAAAAAAGGCAAAAAGAAGCAGGTTGTTTCTGAGCCCAGCGCCGTGTGCAGCTTTATTATTGTGGCAGTGTTTATAAAAACAGAGCACTGCTCAGAGTGTTTTGGAGGAGCACAAATGTAAGCAGGTGTCCTCCTGGGGAACAGCAGCTGAAACACCTTGGGAACAGGCTGGAGCTGCTGCTGCTGCTGCTGCTGGCCTGTTTGGGGTCACACTGACCCCGTTCCCAGCACAGGTGATGGTTCTGTGTCCCCTTGTCCCCTCCTGCTGCTGCTGGCCTGTTTGCGTTCACACTGACCCCGTTCCCAGAGGTGATGGTGGTGCTGTGTCCCCCTCTCCCCTCCTGCTGCTACTGCTGGCCTCTCTGGGATTACACTGACCCCGTTCCCAGCACAGGAGGTGATGGAGGTGTGTCCCCCTCTCTTCTCCCGCTGCTGCTGACCCCTCTGGGATCACACTGACCCTGTTCCCAGCAGAGGAGGTGGTGGTGGTGCTGTGTTCCCTTCTGTTTGGGATCACACTGACCCCGTTCCCAGAGGTGACAGTGGTGCTGTGTCCCCTTGTCCCCTCTCGCTGCTGACCTGTTTGGGATCACACTGACCCTGTGTTCCCAGCACAGGTGATGGTGCTGTGTCCCCTTGTCCCCTCTCACTGCTGCTGACCCCTCTGGGTTCACACTGACCCCGTTCCCAATGGAGGTGACAGTGGTGCTGTGTCCCCTTCTCCTCTCCTGCTGCTGCTGACCCCTCTGGGTTCACACTGACCCCGTTCCCAGAGGTGCTGGTGCTGTGTCCCCTTCTGTTTGAGATCACACTGACCCTGTTCCCAGCACAGGTGCTGGTGCTGTGTCCCCTTCTCCTCTCCTGCTGCTGCTGACCCCTCTGGGATCACACTGACCCCGTTCCCAGAGGTGCTGGTGCTGTGTCCCCATCACCCCTCCCGCGCTGAGAAGCGAGGTGTGAGCGCAGCGAGGCTGGGGCTGAAGTTCCGAGTTCTCACAGCTCCTGGAGCTGTAGCGGTGTCAGAGTGACGCACAGTCGCCCGCTGCCCGGCGTTCTGCCCCGGGTATCTTGGCGGGTGGAGAAGCAGGAGGTCCCGGCAGTGAAGCCGTGGGAGCCGTGCGGCGCAGTGCCCTCGGCGCGGGGCGTGTTCTCCCGGCCAGCGGCGCCGAGCTGGTGTGGATCACCATCCCGGAACGTTCATCCATAGGTAGTGTGTTCTTTTACCAGGTCAACCTCCCAGTATATTGACAGGTAGCCATAGTGATGGACTCTTACAGATTGCTTCAGGGCCGGGAGCTCAGCAGAATGGGTTCACAGCCCAGCCAGCCACTTACCACCACAGTGAGTATGGCCCTGCTGTGCCTGCCCTCGGCCCGCTCAGCCCGCTTGCCCAGCGCCCAGGAGCAGCAGAGGAGCCGCAGGGAGCGCGGGGCCGCCTCGCCCAGCGCCCGCCTTGTCTTTGCAGACAGTACCACCAGCTGGACCGGGAGCCGCACGGCCGCCTACACCCCGACCATCCCGCACCACCAGAACGGACACCTGCAGCACCACCCGCCCATGCACCCCGGGCACTACTGTGAGCACCGCGCACCGACCCGGGGCTGGCTGTCACTGTGTGTCACTGTCTGTGTGTGTGTGTGTCACTGTGTGTGTCACTGTGTGTCACTGTCTGTGTGTGTGTGTGTGTGTGTCACTCTGTGTGTCACTGTGTGTGTC
>NC_031799.1:4236-7744 GCF_001522545.3 Parus major | reverse complement strand
TGTGTCACTGTGTGTGTCACTGTGTCACTGTGTGTGTCACTCTGTGTGTCACTGTGTCACTGTGTGTGTCACTGTGTGTGTCACTGCGTCACTGTGTGTGTGTGTGTCACTGTGTGTGTCACTCTGTGTGTCACTGTGTCACTGTGTGTGTCACTCTGTGTGTCACTGTGTCACTGTGTGTCTGTGTTCTTGTGTCCCTGTGTCCCCATGTCTCCCTGTCCCCACATCCCCATGTCCCCACATCCCCATGTCCCCATGTCTCCCTGTCCCCATGTCCCCATGTCCCCATGTCCCCATGTCTCCATATCCCCCTGTCCACCTGTCCCCATGTCCCCATGTCCACCTGTCCCCATGTCCCCACGTCCCCACATCCCCGTGTCCCCATGTCCCCGTGTCCCCATGTCGGGGCCACAGCCGCTCAGGGATCTCCCCACGTTCCCCCAGTGTCACCAGAGCACCCCAGAGAGCCTCAGTGTCCCCTGCAGGGTGTGCCCCGGCACACGGGGACATGGGGACACGGGGACACAGGGACAGGGACATGGGGACATGGGGACACGGGGACACAGGGACAGGGACACAGGGACATGGGGACACGGGGACATGGGGACACGGGGACAGGGACATAGGGACAGGGACACAGGGACATGGGGACATGGGGACACAGGGACACGGGGACACAGGGATAGGGACACAGGGACAGGGACACAGGGACAGGGACACGGGGAGTCAGCTCATGAGAGCGTTAGCTCACCGCTCTCAGAGATATTTTTATCTGTGGAAGCAAACAACAAACAGTTGTATCAGGTACAGGAGGTGGGGGAGGGAAAAGCAGTGCTCAGGCTGCTGTTGTAGGGTCCAGCAGTGCAGGAAATGCATTACTGGGCTGCAGGGGGTTAAAAACCTGACACAGAAATGAAAGATTTCTAAATGTTGTTGTAGCAGAGAGCTGGAACAATTTATTTTGTAGCAGTTTTTATTAGAATGCTCCCTATGTTTGTTTTCTGTATTAGAAATAGATCAGATATTCTAATGGAGCTCAGCTGCCTGCAGCAGGTGTCGTTGTTGGAGGGCAGAATTTCCTGTAAATTGACCTCAGGATGTGTTTCCAGCCTGTCTGTGCCAGTCAGTGCTGTTGTTAATGCCCACCACCGTATTCCCCGGGGATCCCACTCCGCTCACCCTGCTGTTGGTCAGCACCTGTGTCTCTCCAGAATTGGAGTTTGTGGTGCCACGCCGAGCTTTCCTCGGCTGCCGCCTTCCCTCGCCCGTCAGAGCCGCGTGTTTTGACACCTCCCTGCCCTGACACCTCGCTGCCAAAGCTGCTGTTGCTCAGAACACTTTGGGTTTATCCCTGCTGCCTCGGGGACCGCGTTCCTGGAGGGGACAGAACAACCTGACCCCAGACCGCGTGCAGCTCATTTTTCTTTATAAAAACCTCCTCTTCTCCGGGGTTCTTCCCTCCTGAGGGGTTGTTGGTGGTGACGCAGCGCACGGCGCTGGACAGCTTGTTCTGTGACCCACGAGGCTAACGAGGGGTGGTTTCCTGGGAGAGCAGTTTTTTAGGGGAGAAAACCTGTTTTTTTGCTGCTGTGGAACAAACTGCGTGTTCTCTTTTCAAGGGCCAGTCCACAACGAGCTCGCATTCCAGCCTCCTATATCCAACCATCCCGGTGAGTACAGCCTGAAACGCGGTGGGAGATGTGTGTCGTGAGGAGCAGAGCAGCCTCGCTGCCGTAAACCGGGGTTCAGACGGGGGTTGTCCCAGCCGGGGTTCAGATGGGGTTTGTCCCAGCCGGGGTTCAGACGGGGTTTGTCCCAGCCGGGGTTCAGACGGGGTTTGTCCCAGCCGGGGTTCAGACGGGGTTTGTCCCAGCCGGGGTTCAGACGGGGTTTGTCCCATCCTTTGGGACACCTGGGTTTGGTTCGGGCGCCCCGGCCAGGCCCCAGGGCAGCGCTGTGCCGCCCCCAGAGCCCCCCGGGACCCCCGGCACAGACAGAGCCCTCGGGCCCCCTGTCCTTCCTGTGCCTTCCGTCAACTTGAGAACTTGTCCCTTCTCGCTGGGGCAGCTCTCTCTGCCGCAGCTCAAGGTGGTGGTGTGTGTTCAACAGGTGATATTGTGTGTTCAACAGGTGATATTGTGTGTTCAACAGGTGATATTGTGTGTTTAAAAGGTGGTATTTTGTGTTTAACAAGTGATGTTTTGTGTTTAAGAGGTGATGTTTTGTGTTTAACAGGTGATGTTTTGTGTTTAATAGGTGATATTTTGTGTTTAAAAGGTGATGTTTTGTGTTTAAAAGGTGATGTTTTGTGTTTAACGCTGCTCCCTGCAGAGGAGCAGTGAGACACTCAAAAAGCCAAAAGGTTTAACTTGCCAGCAGTAAAATGTTGGTAACTGCTGGGCAGATTTACCTGTAGCTGAATTTCAGGTGGAATTGCCACTTTGGCAGTGTTTGACGTTGTTTGGTGTCTCTCAGGGTGTTGATTTCAGGGCTGTGGCTGCCCCAGCCCTGGCGGTGTCCCCGGCCAGGCTGGATGAGGTTTGGAGCGGCCTGGGGCAGTGGAGGTGACGCTGCCATGGCAGGGTCAGGATGAGATGAGCCCTCAGCTCCCTCCTAGCCCAGCCCATTCTGGGATCCCACGGTTTGGGAACTCCTGGGAAGGTTTTGCTGATGGGATGGGATCCCTGCGGCCAGCCTGGAACCCCAGGACGCAGAGAGAGCGGGGCTGGCGGCAGTCTGGGGCTCCCGGGTGTCCTCGGGGAGCAGCCCTGGCACACAGCCAGCTCTGGTGGCACAGCGGTGACTGGGACCTGCCGGTGCTCTCAGCGCACCTTGGGGCTCAGGGGATGCTCCAGGGAGAGCTGCTCCCCTGGCAGGGTGGGGATGGGGCTGCAGGAGACGCCTTTCCTTTGGGGCCAGCTCTCCGCAGGAGCTCCTCTGCTTTCAGAGCACACCCCTGTGCTCTGTCCCGTCCCCGGCGCTCTGCACGGACAGCATCGCTGGGAGATCTGGGGTCTGCCTCCCCCGTGCCCTGCTCCCCAGCTCCAGGGGCTGCAGACGTCAGGGGGATCCCTTCCAGAGGAGGAAAACCCTTCTGGGGAGGAGGATCCTTCCTGGAGAGCAGGAAAACCCTTCCAGGTGCAGGATCCTTCCTGGAAAATGGGATAACCCTTCCAGGTGCTGGATCCTTCCTGGAGAGGAGGAGAACCCTTTGAGGTGCAGGATCCTTCCTGGAAAAGGGGATAACCCTTCTAAGGTGGAGGGTCCTTCTTCTTGGAAGGGTTTTCCTTCTCTCCAGTAAGGATCCTGCACCTGGGAAGGGTTATCCCATTTTCCAGGAAGGATCCTCCACCTGGGAAGGGTTATCCCATTTTCCAGGAAGGATCCTGCACCTCCGAAGGGATTTCCTCCTCTCCAGGATGGATCCTGCCCCTGGAAGGGTTATCCCATTTTCCAGGATGGATCCTGCCCCTGGAAGGGTTATCCCATTTTCCAGGATGGATCCTGC
>NC_031799.1:0-1021 GCF_001522545.3 Parus major | reverse complement strand
CCAGGATTTAGGGGGTGTTTTCAGCTTGCCCCAGGATTTAGGGGGTGTTTTCAGCTTGCCCCAGGATTTAGGGGGTGTTTTCAGCTTGCCCCAGGGTTCAGGGGGTGTTTTCAGCTTGCGTTGGCTGTTTGTTTCCAACAAAGAACGCAGAGTTGTGGAGGCAGCAGGAGTTGAGGGCGTGTGACGTTGAAGTGTTGTGAGCGTGAAGCGATGGGGAGGCTGCATGGAAGCAGCTCGTTTTGGGGAGATTCGTACTGGGATCTGCCTCTGACAGACTGTGAACTTGTGTGGGACAAACCTCACTGACAAAAACAGCAATCCTGCCTTAAACTGCGTGAAATTCCCGGGGGTTTGTGTTTTTAACCGTGAGGGTGAGAGAAACCCCAGGAGCTCCATGCATGAGCTCTCCAGGACCAGAGCAGAGCTCTGCACGTGTGTTAAATAGCGTTCAGTGCTCACCGAGGTGCCAAACACAGCCTGCATTTGGCATTAATTCATTGACACCAAACAAAACCTGCATTTGGCATTAATTCATTGATACCGAATGGAACCCGCGTTTGGCACTCAGAATTTGGCATTAATTCACTGATACCAAGTGGAACCTACATTTGGCACTCAGAATTTGTTATTCATTCATTCAAATGGATCCTGCAGCCTCGGGCCTGTCAGTCCCTGCGTTCCTTTCGGACAGGCTGTCACACTTGAGTGACACAGAGCGGTCCTCGTGGGGTTTTTAGTTTATACGTGTGTTTTTATGGGTTTTTAAGGAAGTAGCAGGGGTTTAATCTGCCTGTGTGCCCCTTCAGACACGGGGTTCTGCTTTGGGCAGGCTCTGCTGCTGCCAGAGCCGGTGACATCATGAGAAGGATTAGGGTTGGGTTAGGGGTTAGTGGATTGGAAACCGAGATGGGGAGGTTTGCAGTTCCCCGGGTGGCTGTGGGGCTGGGGCTGCAGGGCTGTGGGGATGTGGGGCTGGGGCTGTGGGGATGTGGGGCCATGGGGATGTGGGCACTCTGAACCC
>NC_031798.1:765723-773534 GCF_001522545.3 Parus major | reverse complement strand
GTCTCTCTGACATTACTGCAGTGACAACTCTAATTTACACCTCTGATCTAGTTGGGTGCACATCCAGTAATCCCTAGTGCCCCACTGTGGCCACTTTTCTGGTAACAGCAGCTTTGACCATACTTCTACACATTAGTGAATCATAGTGTTCTTATCTAAACTTTGCATTTCATCTTGTTGGTCCCTTTGATCTTAAAGTTGTCTTAAGGGACTACTTGGGTAATATAAGGTTACTCTTCTTACTTGCACACTATCCCATCTTCACACTTCTTCTTACACTCTGCTTTCTCCACACTTTTATTAGAGTCCACACACCCTCTTTAGTTTACCCTCTTACTATTTCTCTTCTACTCGTTCTTTACACTAACTTAATCTAAATTTAATCTCTGTGCCTTACCCTTCCCTGGACTTTACAACACTATCAAGGCCCTCAATCTCTCCGGACAGACACTCACACCTACTAGACAGACAGATACTGACACAGACAGACACGTACTAGACAATCAATTGCTTTTGACCTCCGCACCTTTTGACCACCTTCCTTGGACTTTGCGACTCTGCTGAGGCCCTCAATACTGGACAAACACTTGACTTGACAAACACTTACTGGACAGACACCAACTAGACAGACAAATAGACAAACCAATGCTTTTGACCTCCACACCTTGCCCTTGTTTGGACTCTGCATTGCTGCCAAGGCCCTCAATACTTGACTTGACAAACACTTACTGGACAGACAGATTGACAGACATTTAGTGGACAGACACTCACTGAACAAGCTAGCTTCTAGGGGGCTTACTCTATGTGAGCCGCTCTGTCAAATATGCCTCCACTTGTTTGGAGGTAGGATTATCCCCGTTCCCAGGAGCACTTCAGTCAGTCGTCTTATCGTTCGCTTCCCCCCTTCCCAGTGGGCCCCCTCGTGGGAGTCCAGAACCCTGGTACTAGGGGGCCCCTTTCACCTCGGGGGTCTGGGCTTCCAGCCCCTATCTCACTCACTCACACATTCACCTGCTCCTGATTCCCCCCGCCAGAAGCTTACCTTTCCGGTGCTTCTTGGTGACCGTCCCGGGTTGGTATCCTGGGGTCTGAGATGAGTCATCAATCCTTCGAGTCCTTTGAACAGGCAGCCATCCCATCTAAAAGTCCTCTTCAGGCATGGCAGTTCCCAGCCAATGCACGAGCTGAAATGAATAGGCAGGACACCTGAGCCCTTTTTGCTTCTTTACTGAGATATCAGCTCTGGGGTGGGGGCTCGGGAGGCTGCACATGCCACCGCTGCTCCCACAGGGTGACCAGGAAGGAGGCGTTTCAGTCCTGTCAGTCATCTCCTCGGCAGGCCTGGGCTTCCGTCCTCATGGGAATACCATGGAAGACCTCTCATGGCTCATTTCTGTAGGGGTGTCATCCTGGTCAAGCACTTTTTGGTGATGGCGAGGATTCTGAGTCAAGGCTTGGAACATCCTAGTCTCTCTGTCGGTTAGTTTATGAGGCTCTTTTGTCTCTGCTCCATCTGGTTCACTTGATCTAGGGGCTCTCTCAGTCCTCATTACCCTTTTCACCTCATTTGCATACCGAGGTTGGTGGTACACCATGCTGGGTAGCAGCGGCAGTGACCCAACCAGAAGGGGATTACAACACTTGGGTAAGAGATGAACTCAATACAGTTAACATGGGGGTAGAAACAACAACATTATTAACTCTGTGGTAGACATTATAACCAGCATCACGCTGCAATACCAATATTACACAACTTGCTTGAAAATGTGTTTTCTTCATAACAGTAACCCTAAAAATGGCAGCACCCCCATGGTTAGGACAAAATGGTGGCACCGAGAAGTCACATGATTGGGGAAAAAAATGGCAGTGTTTATCAATGTCTATCAATGATGTGTGGGGTTGCTATAAATGCAATTTTGGATTAAATAAAAAATAAAAGATTTATTATAAAACAATTTTGATAAGAAACAACAACGAGAGAAAAAAAACACAATAAAATAAGCAGCGCAGCGCTGGGTGGACCGGGTCTATACCAAAGGTATAGGTGTTCCCAAATCCACGTTTGAGGGCTCTCAAGCCTAGGTTTTTATAGAGATTTTATGTCCTCAGGCTAGAATTCCAAGCAGGCTCCATTCACCAAGTGTCCTTGATTGTCAGGTGAATGGATTTCCTGGCATAGAAAAATAGAGCTAACAAGTGTCCGGACAGAATCTCCTCATATGTAAAGAGATTCTGTATGTATTTCAATTTGTGTCATCAGGGCAGAGTAGTGGAATCCGGGCCGGTGCCGATGGATATCTTCGGCAGTGCTTTTCCCTTTGTCCTCCTTGATTGCTTTTTCAACACCGGTTTGGCAGGTGGGGTGTTCAGGTCTGGCGATGATTATCTTTTCGGGGCTTGTCTTTTTGTTGACCTGATTGTCTCCCAACAGAAATCTGCAGGGCGTTGCTCAGGTCCGGAGGTAGATATCTTCTCCGAGCCAGTCCTTTTGTCTTCCTGATGGCCCTCGTCCTGTCTATTTTCTGAGCTGATGTGCCAGCTCGAGTTCGTTATCTGGGTGTTGGTTGTAATCTGTTGCTTTTCGGAGGGAAATCCCGACCAGACCTGGAGAAGGACTTTTTACATTTTGTATTTTATATTATTACAAATACATATATCTTATTTATACCTTTTCGAATTTTTATTCATATATTAATTTATTACAGGGTGGAGCAGCATGATGCAGCGCAGGGGGCAGAGCAGTGTGGGGGGTCAGCGCAGGTGGCAGAGCAGCATGACGTGGCACAGCACGTGGGGCAGGGCGGTGCGATGTGGTGGGAAGGGTGGAGCTGGGCACAATTAGGTAACTATGTGATTAAATTATTATTGTATAATGCTGATGAGTAATGGCTGCCCCCATGCAGTCATGTGATACTGGAAAAACTAGCACCGTTGTTTACATCATCAATGATGTGAGGGGTGGAGGGGGGGCAGAGCTGGGGGGGGGCAGAGCCAGCATGGTGTGATGATGGACAGTGGGTGGTTCCAGGGCTTGGGTTTGGGGTGAGTGATAGGTGTGGTGAGAGATTGGGTAATTATGTGAGTATACTATTAAATGTTTCTCTGGTTATAGTAATAGGTTGTGTTATTGTCTATGTAATTGAATTAGTGCTCCAGATGGGAGTAGTGGTTAACCAATCAGGTTTATTAGTTATTCCCATGTGGAACACTAAGTAGGGGCTTATAGCATATATATAAAAAAAGAAGAAAGAAAAATATATGTCTGGTGCAGCAGTAGAAACTTTTAGGCTCCAGGGGAGTAAATCTTTTTTTTTACTCTGAGGGGGCCTGAAAGGTTCTACAGCTGATTTTTTACTTTAAGGCTAGAAAGGAAAGGGAAGTTAGAGAGGAGAGGAAGTGTTAGACAGAAATAGAGAGCAAGAGAGTTAAAGAGAAACAATGAGCAATAGAGAAATAGAGCCAGAGAGAAATAGAAATAAATAGAGTTTGAAATAGGAATAGAGAGAAAAAGAGCTAGAGAGAAACAGAAACAGGCTTAAAGAGGAAAGGAAATAAAGTAAGAGAAAAATAAATACAAATAGAAATAGAGAGAAATAGAAATAGGGGTAGGGTTGGGGGTAAAGTTAGAGAGGAAAAGAAATAGATGTGAAGTATAGAGAAAAAAAAAGAAAGAGTTAAAGACAGAAATAAAGTTAGAGAGAAATAGGGAAATAGAGTTAAAGAAACAGAAAAGGAAATAGAGGGAAATAGTCATAGAGAGAGAGAAGCAGAGACACACAGTGTTAGAAACAGTGAGAAACAGAAATGCAGAGACAGAATTAGAGAAACACAGACAAATAAAATTAGAAATAGACTGAAAAGTAAAGTGAGAAGTAAAGAAATACAGTGAAAAAAATGACGGTATCTGTAGTAGGGTTTATTCAACTTTATTAAATGAGGTTTTTTATTTGAACTTCAACAAAACACATGGAAACTATATCCAAATTCAGATACAAATGCAAGTACAAATACAATCCATATGAATACTGATAAACATCCAATTTACATACAGAGCAATACATAGAAATGCAGCAGCAAATGCAAATACAGAACAATGCAAGCCAAATACATATTAACACAATATAACCATTTTTCTATTTCTGAATATTTCTGGAAGTTCATTGTTGAAAGACCCCCAAGCTATTCACCAGTCTTCACAGAAGTAATTGTGAATGCCATTTATTTCTATCTTTAGCACACCTTTTATAGGGTTCTACAGGGTCTGTGGGCAGAGCAAGCTACTATTGGCTAAGACACACAAGTTTACATATTTTCCCCTACACACAAGGATATTGTTTTGCTTTACTCTCTCTTCTGCAGGCAAGTTTCAAGGATTTTAGCCTTTAATATTGCGACTTATCCCAGAGGCTGGTTTGTGCAGACAGACCTTTATCAATATATAAAATACAGCAACAATTCCCCCTTTCTCTTTTTGCACAAACCAGGCTCTGGATAAGATAACACACAACTTAAACTGTCATCCCAATTAACATTATAAGTAAAGTCCATCCCCCTTCTAGCACAAGAGACCTCAACCATCCGGTGATGCTCCAGCTGGCGAACCAACTTCCAGTGGGGTCACTATCTTCTTTCAGGGCATGTAATCCATCCTGTAGCTGTTGCAGTTGCTTATGGATGGAAGCTGAATGATCAGTAAGATTCAAGCAGCACATGCCTTCAAACTCTCCACAACCATGTCCTTGTGCTAAGAGCAAAAGATCAATTGCAGCTCGATTTTATAATACTGCATTATGTACGCTGCTCACATCGGCTAAAAGCTCACTTAACATAGTGGATGTTAAGCTCAATCCTTCCTTAGTCTAACAAGCTAGCCTTTTTAGAGTTGTTAGGCCTTAATTCATTCAGGCTTCGCTTTGACTGATGTTCTTCATTTTGCTAGCTACATTCAGCAACTGATGTAGGCTTGGGCGGAACAAAGTTAAGTTTCCCAAGATAACAATGTCTTCTGTGGACTAGCAGGAATCTAATTCCATGCTCTATCTCTACAGATTAGGAATATGGAACTAGGTAATCGCCTTGGTAATTGTCCTGTGAGATTGCACCACACAAATAAAGGCTTTACTTTCAATGGTAGTAACAAGATCAGCTATAGGGCTGACTGCAGCTCGGTGCTACGTTACTTTGTTAGAATGACTTTTTGTCGGGGGTTTAAACATTATCCATCCACCCGAGGAACTTAACAAATCTAATTCTTCTGAGGGTTGTAACATTGAGAACTTTGGTAATTTTTGCTTGCCAACAGGCTTCAAGTTGTCTTAATGTGAAGCCAACAGTGCGACTGCACTCTTGCAACATTGCCAATCGATTCAATTGAGTCTCATTATTAGTTAAACCTTTAAATGCTGGAGGATCCCACTCGGGGACTCCTATGAGACAGGTGCGAAAGGATCTCCAGGGGTGGCTGGGCTTAGACACATTGACCTTTGGCCAGTTCAATGTGCCAGAGTGACCCATATGTTCTGTCGCTCCTGGATATTAGCTAGCAGACAGTTGGTCAGGACTATACACAACACAATTAACCATAAGCAGTTTGTTCCATGTAAATATATTTGCAAACTCACAGCTGAAACTTCAATCGTTAAGTGAACTTTCAAAGATGCTTACACTAGCTCTTGAAAGGGGAATACTTATAGTTTATACTAATATAACAGTTACTACACAGGCTAAACTCTTTATCTTAAACTATTATCTAACTACCTTTAACACACGTGCTCTGGTATATATGTAGTCTAAATGTGAAAGCAATTTGCTGAAAGGGTAAACACACAACTACAATTTGCTTTGTATACAGTTAAATGGAGTCTCTACACTTCTTAGATCTTCTACAGAATTTCTCTAACACGATTCAGTCCTGGAACGTTCACTGCTCCCGTGATGTCAGCTGGCAGCTGATCGGTGACTGAGGGCTTTGATGTTCAGGTTGTTCTTCAGATCCTTCTAAATCTTAAAACAAAGGATACCTGAAAAATTGGTAGAGACACAACATCATAATAACAACATAAAATTTCTGTTGGCAGCTGTCGGTATAATGTTCAGACACAACTGTGTCCTGACAGGTCCACTTCTGATCCATGTCTGGAGTACCAAGGCTGTGTGGTGACTTCTCTGTTCACTGGATCTCGTGTGTTCAGAGGCACACAGTCTGGTCAGATCGACAGATGACCTTTTTGAGCCTGCCAACAAAACACAGACACTTCTCTCCTTGAAGTTAATGAATTAATCAAATGCTTTTAGGGCATCCATTTCCCCCATTCTCTTAAAAAAAAAAAAATGAAATGAGATGTACTTCTGGTATAAACATCAACACAAAACCATATACACAATTAATAAGAACTTATACCAGTTAAAAATCAATTAAATCTTAAACATTATTAATAACATATGTAATAGAAAACTACCATCAATTACTAAAACACTACACCAGCATCCCATAGTTAGCAAACAAACAGAAACAAAAAAAATCAGTGAAGGATTGGGTAATCATCTCCGGAAATTATTTTCCAAGCCCACTTCAAAATTGATCCAGCTGTCATATTAATAGGGTCAAATTGTTGAGTCAAAAAGTGACTCAAATACTGATTTGGGACAGAAAACATCTGGATCTGCTGGCAAACATTCTATCCAGGTAAAGTCAAGGCTTGGCCAGGGCCTGGCTTTAAACTGGAAAGATGCCTCTTAACTAATTTCTAGAACAAGGTTCTCAATAGTAGCAGCTATGAGATGCTTACAGCACAGAAAACTGTTAAAATGCATTTGTACAAAGAAAATGATCAGAAGCCTTAGGTACCAGACCAATCAAACCATGCAGCAGTTGGTTTAATCTGAAGCCTCTCCCATGGCAGCTGATCTTCAACAATGATACATCTTCTTAAAATTCTGGAAACACTCTGTCCACAAGCAGGTGTTCACCAGTGTTCCATCACTGCTGTTTCAGTTGTGGCGGTCTTCATCTCTCTAGAAAAATAACTATACTTTGTAGTTTAGACAAGTGTCTCCAATAAAACATAAAACAATTTTAATTAAACAATATTTAAACCTAACAATAATTATATATGACAAAAAGAAATAACAAACTTAACCTTAAAAGAATATCTAAGTTAGAAAACTTAACTTAAAAACATTCAAGCCTAAACATTACAAAACTCGACTATCCTTAATTCTATTAACATTTAATCTATATTAAATAAAAACATAACTTAATCTTATTCTGTTACTACAAAAAAGCAACTAAAAGTTTGATATATACCTTTTAAACACAATATAACAGTAACATGGATTCACTATAAAGATTATAAAAATGTAACAAATCCATCACAATTCTATGTCATCTAGCTTTGAGAATAACCCACAATAACTGCAAATGTTACTAAAAATACTTATTCATAACAGGAATTTGCCTAGTATATGCTTAAATTGCTTAGGATTTAAAAGTGTAGTTTTTCTAGAGAAAAACCACAACAACATGGGATTTGGTGAGTTGTCATCCAGCTTTTGTAGCACTTTTCAGAAGCATCAAGTCCAATTTTTAAACTAAAATCTAAAATCCAAATTGGTATATATGCAGTTATATGTGTTTTATATAACAAAAGGACTCACATTAAAATTACCTTATTAAAATTGTGGAAAAAACAAGCAAATAGAAAATATATACTTTAACTTAACTTTGTCTTGTACAGTAAAGTTCTCTTAACTAATTATTTTTTAAACCATAAATCTCTTCTGTAGATAACACTAATTGGAAGGTTTTCCTA
>NC_031798.1:747128-764603 GCF_001522545.3 Parus major | reverse complement strand
CCATATAATGAGCATATCCAGGACCTTTTCCTAGGCTGCTTAGCCTCGTTTAACGAGGATGCAGAGAAGCAGTTTATCTGCCGCCGCAAATTCCACATCCATGCTGACGGCAACCCGCAAGGGGGAAGGTTGCGACCCTTCTACCACGCCCTTGCCTGCCTGGGCCCCCCCCCCAGCAGCCTGAATTTCCACGTCCTACCGCACCACGTCTCACCGCGCTCAGGCTGCCTATCCAAGCCCGTGATGTCTAACGCCCAGATCCACTCCGCTGACTCCAAAGCCCCTCTGCCCACAGGGGTGTCCCTGGTCAGAGCGCCAGATGTTGAAAGACCCCGAGCTATTCACCAGTCTTCACAGAAGTAATTGTGAATGCCATTTATTTCTATCTTTAGCACACCTTTTATAGGGTTCTACAGGGTCTGTGGGCAGAGCAAGCTACTATTGGCTAACACACACAAGTTTACATATTTTCCCCTACACACAAGGGATATTGTTTTGCTTTACTCTCTCTTCTGCAGGCAAGTTTCAAAGATTTTAGCCTTTAATATTGCGACTTATCCCAGAGGCTGGTTTGTGCAGACAGACCTTTACCAATATATAAAATACAGCAACAGTTCATTACATTTTGTTTTATTGTTACTGGAAATCCAAAACAGAAGGAGCACGCAGAAAACACAATACTCATTGACCACAGAGGCCAGCTTCAGCTGTCACACAAACTCACTGTCGCTCTCATCTCAACCACTCCGTTAACGACCCAGCCATTGGCACTCCTCAGGAACATGGTTCCTGGGAGTCCCAAAAAAAATTGTCCTGCCTGACAAAAACCCAGGTCCTGGGACAGTGGTCCACACCCAAACATTGGCAGTGAACATCACCCGACACACTGACCAGGACCAAGGAAAAAAAATCCCAACTTGGGGAAAAAAAATCACCCCTGGAAGGATTTATTCTAAATTTAAAAATGAGTTTTTAAACTTGAAAGGCAAAAATCATAACAAAAGATTAGAACCAGTCAGCACACATGCACACTCACACACAAGCAGACACAGACAGAAACACATGCTTACATGCAGTCACACATCTTCTAGCTTACACAATGACTGCAACCCTTACTTGAAACACTACACTAAACAAGATGCTTCAACACATCTTCTGGCTGCTGCTCCTCAACATCAAATGGTAGATTCTCAGAAAATTGGTAGCATCAGCAATTGCAGAGGTACAAATCTGTGGACTCTAAATCTGTGGACTACAAATCTGTGTCTAACTCTGAAACAGAGAGCCTGTAGAAATTACAGGCTGGATAGCTCTCTTAGTCCTGCCTGAGAAGCTAGCCCAAGAAATTCATGGGAGGATTCCAAACAATCCTCAAAGACATAGAACAGCCTTGCAGATGTTGTTGTCTGTCTCTTGTTTTCTTTGCAGGAGAAAGTCAGGGGGTAGTGTGCACCACTGACCAATGATGGTAATGTAGTAGTTTACTAACCAATAAGAGTTTTCTTTCTGTACTTTCCACATATCAGTCTATAAAACAGAGCTGAAGTAATAAACTACGAGACATTCTCCTGATCGACTCCCTAGAGAGTCTGTGTTGTTCATTCCCTGCCGTTCCTAATAGAGCAACACAAATCCACCTTGGAGACCTGTGGGATGATAGAAGATGGTCAGCAAGTGATTGTTTCACAGCTAGGACTTAGCTCTACCCTGGGCTCATAAATTTTCTATCAGATACCCCATAGAAAAAGAGATGAACTTCAAAGTTTTAGAACTGTTCTACCTAACAGTGACTATGTGCACGGCAGGGCAGCTCCAAGCACAATTGTCACAAGATAGGTACATACAATGTAAGCATATACAACACAAGCCAGCATAGGTACAATAGAAGTGAGGGCTTGAGATAACTCTCTAAAATATTACCTCTCCAGCCCCATATGCTTTGAGATGATGGAACCTGTGGAACTACTATGGTCACCCTCACTGAAATGGGCCTAATACTTTCCCTACAGAAGTCCAAGAGAATGGCACATGAAGAGAAGGCAGTACCAAAGCTGAGAAGGAAGATGGATGAGAACATCTCGTGTAGTTCCTCCAGTCTCAAAAAGTAAAAAGGTAAAAAATTCCAGAATAAGTGTGATCTCGGAAAATATGCTAGAAGAGTACAGGTGATACAGCCTGGAATGATGCCCTTAAGGCATTGAGAGGTAACGAAGCTCTATGACACAGAAGACAATGGACACAAACAACATAACAGACACAGACTACATAAGAGATGCAAGTTGAAACTGCCTGGCAGTTTCACCTCATGGACCCAAGATTCCTAGCGCAAGATGAGCCAGAGGCTGATGATGCCCAAGGAATTAAGTCCCTATGGTAATGGCACATGATAATGAAACATAACTCCCTAGAAAAAGTTAGTGCCAAAGCTGTTAAGGTGATGCTCAAGAAGCTCAGTAGGCCTAGAGAAGGAAGCGATGACTGCCGGGTGACCATGGCGATAGCTCCAGGCTGGAAGGCCGGCTCCTCAGGCAAAAAACATTTGGAGGTTCTCTCCTAAATTTGCCCTAAACCAGGACACCATGCCTATACCTTAAGCTTGCACCCACCTGGACTCTGGCATCCTGGGCCAGGATATTTGGTAAGTGGACCATCTAAAATAAAAAAAAAAACAACAGGGGATGATTACAATTGCACCAAAAATTGAGACCCGAGCAATAACAACTCAGTCTGTCCACCAGTCACTGCTCACCTTGCCCACTTGACCTTGACTGCTGCTATCCAGCTTTACTTCCTAGAAATAAAGACAAGGAACAATGCTGCAACATAGTCACCATTAATGCTGCCACTGCAAAGACAAATGGTGACTGACCTTGTTGGGGGAACCCTCTCAGACTGGATGAGGCACTCTGCCACTGATTTAAACCATCTGCATCTGAAAGAAAGTTAAGTCAAGGTTCAGCAGGATAACTGAACAGATCCAGAAATCTTGTGTCAATCTAGAATACCATCTAGAGTCCAACTACATCACACATTACACATTTCAAGGGCCCAGAACTTGTCCTTTTACACCTATGTGAGGCTATGCAGCAGGGCAGAGCAGCTCTGGGCCAAATACATGCAGATACCTGTGACACACAGGATGATAAATGAGGGGACACGACAGGGAGAAAAATCTCTCGGCAAGAAAAATTACCTCGAAGACCTAGAGGATGTGGAATGAGATGACGGAAGTGAGACCAACAGTGAGCCAAAGAGGCTCAGAGAACCCTGGAGGAGGAAGATGCTAACAGAACAACTTACTCCAAGAATCACAAAGATGGATGCCTGAGAATCGTATAATCAGAATCCTCTGCCTATCTTTGCATTGGTATAAGTCCTAACCCACTATAATGGATTGTTGCTGTGTAGAGCTGTCAATAGAGCAGCTCAGGACAAGACCTTAAAAGATGTCTGACCAGGTGCTTCTTAAGAGGGATGCGATTCCAATGCCTGTCCGAGCTCCCGAGTCAAAGGTTCAATGGAATCAGCACCAGGCCAAGGAAATTGGAGATGCCAAGAATGATGCCAGGGTTTCCAACAGGCCCCTCAAAGGGCCAGAGCAAGAGATGTGCAACACAGCATGCCCAAAACACACAGAATGCACAATAGACAACTGACACAACATACCCCGGGACACAACAGACACCCAGAGGTGCTCTGTCATGTGCACCTCTGCATTGTGATCAGAAGTGAGACTTTCCCTTTATGTGGCATAAGGGGCTATTTCTGGGACATCCCCATCTCCAAAGCTGACTCAAAAATCCCTCTCGGCACCCGGCTTTTATCCACTCTGTGGGTCATAGCCCTTGACTTATCTCTGGGATATCTGGGGATGCAAATCCACATTATGTGCAAAAGAAGTCTGCCTCAATGTCTGAAAAGTTCCTGCCAGCATCAGGCTGCTGTCTCTTAGTCAGCTACAATAAAGAAAATCAAACATCAATGTGTGATCTTAGCAGCACATCAGCCAAAACCCAACAATTCAGCTACTCGCTGTCTCCTGAGAATGCCCGGGTCCTCAGGCTGTACGCTTCAGCCACACTTGGAGGCTGATGTCCATGTCACAGTGTATGCCTGCGTTAAGAGGAGATTAGGATACGAGGCATCGCTGAAATTTGAGCAGACCCTCACTCCTTCTCTCAACATCCCCAACTTGCTGCAACTCCTCAGTGGTTCCCAAAGGCTACCCAGATGGTACCTTCAAATGGGAAATGTAAAGGCTTCATCACAGAGCTCTGTAATTCTTCCAGAGGGCTCACAAGAGTGGTGAACCAGGTCTGTTGGCCAGTTGGTGAGGGGGCCTTGGCCTAATACCAGTGGACCTCCTAAAACACAGATGACAATGGATGCTTAGAGTTGCACCAGAATGTGGCACCCAAGCAATAACAACTCAGTCTGTCTACCAGTCACTGCTCACCTTACCCACTTGACCTTGACTGCAGATATCCAGCTTTACTTCCTAAAAATGAGGACAAAGAAAAATGCTGTAATATAGCCACCATTTATGCCTCCCCTGAAAAGCCAAACAATGACTGAATTCATGGGGAGAAGGGGCGAAACAAAATGGAAAGGCATGTAGTGACTCAGGGTCCAAAAGCGTTGCCAAGGTAGCTTCCATCTGAAACCACTTGAATGCGACCTCCTTCTGCAAGAGGCTTGGTCATAGTGGACTGGCAGTTTAAATAGTGCAGGCCACCTGTAAAACACAAAAACCCAAAGGCTGCTTACAGTTTCATTGCTACTACAACAATTCTGGTAGCATTTGGTTCTGTGCTGGAATCTATACTCATCTTGATTGCCGGTACTCATCCGGTCATGGTCCCCCCTGGTGCCAATACTCAGCTGTGCCAAACGCTTTCCATCTTCAAAATTAAGTGAAAAGCTGAACAATAAGGGAAACATAGAGAAGAAAGTCAGGCCATAGCTCAGACTTGGGGTGCCAACCCACCTTGTTGCCATATTCCTCTGGCTTCCTGAATTCATACTGGGTTTGTCAAAGTCACTCAGATGCACAGGGAAAACAACCTTTCCAAAGTTCTCATTTCTCAAAGCAAACTGCCTAGAGTCACACAACAGCGGGCATTAAGACAAATGACTAGAAAACTGTGAGACACCTCTGTACTGCTCCCGCTGTCTCTGCCCGACTCTGGACAGACCAGCCACAGTCACTCTGTCTGAGGTGTGGCTCTGGTGGCTAAGCAAAACAAAACATTACCTGTAAAGTCTTCCTTCTACTCCATCTACCCCTCAATCTATTCCACAGGACAGAGCAGTTCCAGGCTAAACACTAACAACATATTACACTACAAAGAGTATGACACAAGGATAGTAGAAAAAGGGATCCCAGCAAAAAGAATAACGCCAAGGAGCAAGACAACACCAAAAGAGATGGCCAATGGTATGGCAATGGTGGATGGAGGAGGCTCTAAGGAGCTAAATAAAAGACTTCAACAGAGTGACCTGTTAAAATAACTGTTGGTCACGATGATCAAGATCTACATTCTACATTTAGAATGCTCCTCATATCCATACAATCTTACAAGTCTGTGATAGAAGAAAACAAAGAGAAACACCTGAGGAAGTTAAAGCTGCTGGAGGCTGATGGGAGTTTTTCTCCTGGCCAATAACTGGCCATTTCTGAAAATTGACAGTAATTTTGACCATTGAAAAGTGAGATCAACCTTTGAACACCACCTTAAGACCTAAGCCCGGGAATTTCTTTGTCTTTTTGTTTCCGGCTTTGAAAGGTAGCAGAACTCCATCTGGCTCCCATGCACTCCCCAGGCCGTGCATCCCGGGCAGGGGCTGGGCTGGGCGTGCGGTCCCCGGGCAGGAGATGGGGCCTGCGGGGTTTCCCCCAGGCCCAGGCCAGGCTCTGCTGCAGCCTCCTGGGAAGCCTCCGGGGTGGCTGAAGCTTTTCCCAGGGGGGCCCCCAGCTCTAAGCACCACTGAGCTGAAACCTGGCAGCATGGACACCTACAGCTTGAGCAAGATTTTAACCCCTTTCCCACCCAGACGAAACTTGCAGATTCAATCCTTTTGCCAGGAAGAAGGCAAGAAAAAGTGATCAACAGGTAAAGAGACAACATAAACTATCAAAGACAGTGAAGAAAGGAATTAAGCTTCAGATGGGGAGAGAAATAAGGAGATGCTTTAATAAGCTGAAATATTCTTTTGTTAAAGCTATGGAGATGGACAATAATGTTCTGAAAAACTCCTTTAATTCATGAGAGAGTACTCTGGGGGTAATAGAGTATTCCAAAGTGTGGATTGGAGAAAAAGTAATTCATTGATAAAGCTGAGTAAATGGTGAAGTAGTTGTGATCTTACATGATGCTGGAAGCAGAAACAGAGAAGTGAGAGCTGTTGAAAATTTGTGGCCTTTAAGAGACAAGGAGAAAATTTCTTTTTCCAGAAATACTCACAGAGATAGATGAAGAGAACTTTTGCTTTTGAATAACTCATCCTTAAAATGACACCCCTTGACTTCATGGCCCAAAAAACACACCTCAGAGTGGTGTGAAATGGGAGGAAAGAACTGATGACAGCTGGCATCAGAAAAATAGAAAGCCATAAGAAAATGGTTTTCTTGTGAGAAACTCCATAGCTGGGCAGAAGATAAGAGTCTTTTTCTCTACAAAGACTGATGAAAAGACGATAGCAAAGTTAAGACTATTTTAACCACCAGGTTCTTTTGCCTCTATGTTGTCATGTGAACAAGAGAACGGTTGGGTAGTGGGGAAAAAGGATTTCTGCAAGTTTTATCCTGGTTTTTTTTTTCTTGTAGTTTTGTTAATAACTTTCTTTATTCCTTTTAAGTTTTAAGTCTGTTTTCTTCTTCTTCTAATCCATATCTCACAGCAAGAAATGAGTAAGTTTTCTAGTGATTTTTTAGCTAATGCTTTAAAACCACAACAAAGTCCCACAATGTTACAGCACGTGGCTGTGAAAAAGAATGAAAAGGAACAAACAATACTGACGTGGTGCCAAGAAACATGAACGTTCAGGAATTTAGAGATGATGGCTGATGGTTGTGATAAGATCCTCCGGGGGAAAAGGCAGAGATATCTGATCTGAGGGATCCCAAAGACACACTAGACAACACAACACAGACTGGACAGACTGGAACTGCTTTGCGCTGCACACCCTTCACCAGCAATCAAAGTAGAGCCATTTCCTTTAGCTGTCCTAAGAGGCCCCTTAAAGGATATCCCTTTCCCCTTTGTTAGTTTTCAAACCTGTCCCAAGAATTTCCAACCTGCTATCCTATTATCATCCTATCTCCAGGCCATGGCCCCCGACTTACCTTTTGGATGACAGCAACATGAATCCATGTTAGACCTGAAATGAGTCTGCCTTGGAAGGTGCTATGATTGCTGGTTAGCCTCTTAGTCACCTATAAGAAAGAAAACCAAAAGCAATAGATGAGTTTAGTGGCATATGGGCTCAATGCCAACAAGTTGGCTACCTGCCTTCTCCTAAGTGTGCCTAGGTCCTAGAGTCTAAGATGATGGCTGTTACTATGATTCACAACTGGGTTAGTGAGAGGCAAAGTTATGTGGCATTTCTTTGAGCCATTTCTGTGGATACACTTGTGTGCTGTGAAATGTGGAAATGCATCTACTGTGGTTGTGAAAAGCCTTAGGGGGTCCTCAAATGGACACCATTTCCCACTGTGCTGCCTTCAAACCCACCCAACAGTAACTCCTAACCAGGTGCCCCACTCACCCTCCCTCTCCTGGTCGCAATTCTCAACTTACTCCTCTAAAGCCTTAATTTCAAACATTATCTTTGACACTGGGCAGATCCCTTTTGTGACATGATGAATCTGCTGAAAAAAATCTGAAGTGTCATAATCAACACAACTTAGAATTTCAAGAAGCTGCACTACAAAAAAAATAAAAATAAAATAAACCCCCCCCCAAAAAACAACAACAAAACCACCAGAAATTACAAAAGCACCTTAACACCCCTAAACACACAACCCAAAATCATTAATTTAAATACTCCCTGTGTACAATACCCTTTTCTTTACAGTCTCTTCAAAGCCTTTGTTGCTTTAGATGCTAAAAAGCATCTGCTAAAAACAAGCTGGGATAAACCAAAAAAACCTCTTCACTGAAATGAGAGGAGAGCTCTTACCCCAGGTGATCCCAAAGAGGGAATGAAGCCCCTTAGCAAAGGCTGGGGTCAATATACCCCTAATTGGGCCCACCTCTCATTCCCACCGTACCCAGGAAAAGGGAGGAGACAAATCCCACAAGGTATAAAAGCCTGCAGATGAGATGCAGCTGTTTGGCTCCTCTGACTTAATTTCAAGGTGAATAAAGGGCTTCATACAGAAGAAAACTATAACCCTAAACTTCTTCTGTGAAAGAGCAATACTTTCTTTTTTGCTACAAATACTTTAAGCAAAAAGGCAGAAAACTGGTAAGAAATAAAACTTTGTTTTGGTAGTAGAGCTAGGTAAATTGGACAATTTGTTGTTAACTTACATAATTATTCCTTAATGACCACTAAGCAGTACTCTACATGTGACTAAGTAGAATGGAGAAGAATAGTAATGATATGAATGGTGTACGATGACCTCTTATCTGTATTATAAATATAGTATATCTCTATTATAAGTAAAAATAAGAAAAATAATACGCTCCCGGGTGGTGTTACTGTTATATACATGCCAGGCTCACTTTCATCTGAGATATTTGCTCCTGGGGCATGAGCAGAAGTGCCCTGAAATGCAGTTTTAAACCCTTAAAATGCTAAAAAAGGCAGAGCTTCCTTTAAGTGAATCCCTTAAAATGAGGAAATGGGGCAGTTACCTCCACTTAAACTAATGCAATGTCAAATAAATAGCTCCCCCCTATAATTTAATCCCCTAAAATACTGGGGAGATAGGGGTTTTCCTCACTTTAAATCTCCAGTGATGGAAAAAGGGGGGTTTCCTCTCAATCCAAACCCTTAAAAATGAGGGACAGCTGGGCTTCACCATCAGTTTAAACCCTAGGACAATGAAAGGGGGGGAGTTACTCTTAATTCAAACCCATGAAAAAGCATGGCCAAGGTTTTCCCATTCCATTTAAATTGGAAAATAATGGAAAAAGGGGATTCCCTGTCAATTAATGCTCCTAAAAGCATAGAAAAGGCAGACCTTCCTTGCACTGAGACAAATAAAATTGCAAGGAAAGTGGATTTCCCCACAATTTGAACACACACAATTCTGGAAAAGGAAAATTTTTTCCCCTCAATTTAGCCCCCTTTTCTCCTAATAAACCCTCTCTTTTCAGGGAATGCTATAAAGTCCCCCTGTCAAGGGACTGACAAGATAAAAGGGGAAAGTTGAAAAGCTCTCCCCTGGGACCCCGCATGCTGCCCTGCCTGCTCAGGTGCTTCCCATTGGATTAAGGGGTTTCCCTCGGCATTTTCTTGAAGCAGTGCTCCATGCCTGGGTGCATGCAGCTGCTTCCCAGCCCCTGTTCGGTGCTCTAAACGTGGTTCCGGGAGGAACACTCAAGAAGACCCCATTGGACCCCCTGGAATAGGAGCTCCCTCTGCAGGTATGCACTGGTTGATCCTCGGAAAACAGCTGGTCACGCCTGGAGGTGCTGCACCTTGCAGAGAGGGGAAGAAAGACCCTGCTGTGTGATTCCATCCCCTGCCCAGCCCTTTGTCTGCCCCAGAAATACTGTCGTGCCTTGCTTCCCCCATCCAAAAGTTGGGCTGCCCTTGAAGTGCCAAATACCTCTGACAAACGGACATCAGGAACCTGGGGGGGGGGGGGGGTGAGTTTTCTTTCCCATGGAAAAGGGATGCAATTTGTGTCCAGGACCCCAGTGGCCTGAAGCGGGCTTCTGCCTCCGAAAATTACAAACAGAACAGGATTCCTCCCGGACACAAGCTGCTCCCACCTATAACCTGGGCTCTCCTTGGAGTGCCAAACGCCTGACAAACTGCCATCAGGAACCTGGGGGATGAGTTTTCATTCCCACAGAAAAAGGGCAGCTGTTCATGTCCAGGGGCCGCGAGCAGGCTTCTGCCTCCGATAATTACGGATGGAGCAGGATTCCTCACGGACACAAGCTGCCCGTACCTAGAATTTGGGCTGTACCTGTAGTGCCAAACGCCTCTGACCAGCTGACCTCAGGATCCTGGAGGGAGTGAGTTTTCTTTCCCATGGAAAAGGGCTGCCGTTCGTGTCCAGGGACCCGTGGCCGCAAGCAGGATTCTGCCTCTGAGAATTACGAACAGAGCAGGATTCCTCCCGGACCCAAGCTGCCCCCTCCTAGAACTCGGCCGGCCAAATGCCTCTGAAAAACTGACATCAGGAACCTTGCGAGGGGTGAGTTCAGCTTCCCATGGAAAAGAGCACGCCTCCAACACCCCCCGCGTCCGCCCAGGGCGCCCCTCCCCCCCAAAAAACCCTCCCCCGGGAAGGCGCCCACCCCCCAAAAAAATTAGGGAGGGACAATAAGGACCTCCCACCATGAGTGGTGAGGTGGACTTGAGGGAGTCGAGGGGGGGGTGTCCAGGTCAGTCTGGTTTGGGGGAACACTGTGGGGGGGATATTTTAGGGAGGTTGTGGTTCAGGGACGCTGGGGAGTTTGGGGGATACACGGCGATATGGGGGCTACTGGGGGATTGGGCGATACTGGGGTCACTGCAGTGACTGGGGGATATTGGGGTGTCAGTGATAATGGAGAGGATGGGGAATTGGGGGAGTCTGTGTGGGCTGGGGAAACTGGAGGTTAATGGGAGGATTGGGAAGTACTGGGAGAACTGGGGAAATGGGGAGACTGGGGAATTAGGGGGACATTAGTGGGCCTGGGTGGTACTGGAGGATGCTGGAGGACCGGGGGGTGCTGGGGGATACTGCAGAGAGGGACTGTGGAATTGCAGAGATTACGGAGGGGTTACTCAGGTTTACTGGGGGGAACTGGGTGAATGGAGGGACTGGAGAATACTGGGAGGGACTGGACCACTGGAAGAACTGGGGGCACCAGGGGATTGGGGGTTAATGGGAGTGACTGGGGAATACCGGAGGTTTGAGGGATTGTGGGTTACTGGGGGGGACTGAGAGACTTGGGGGTACTGGAAGTGACTGAAGGATTGGGGAGCGGATCGAAGATTATTGGGGGACTCACTCTCCACACCCCCGAACCGCCCCCGAACCTCCCAAACGATTCCCGGAGCCCGCCACGGACGGCCCCAGGCCGCGCCCCTTCAAGTGGAGGCGCGCCCCGGGCAGGACGCGCCCCATCCCTTCAAACCAAGCCCCGCCCCCGTTGCCACGGCAGCCGCTGTGGCGGGAGCAGAGGCCACGCCCCCCGGCCGGGGCCGCTCCGCCGCTCCCCAGCGCGGAACCGCCTTGGCGGGAGCACAGCGCGGTGAGAGCGGGGCGGGGGCGCGGGAGAGAACGGGGTCTTGGGGGGAAGAACGGTGGGGATCCGGGCTAGGGGGGCACCGAGGGCACCGCGAGACCGTGGGGACCCGGAACAAAGGGCAGTAGCCACACGGCGGGGACATCGGGAGGGACATCGTGGGGAGCCAGGACAGAGTGGGGGCACTGGCGTGACACTTGGGAGTGTAAGGGCGGGATGGGGTGCTCTAGGGGGACACTGGAAGGGCTCAGTCCCGAGGCAGGGTGGGGACACCGGGGGCACCTCGGTGACCCATCTACCTCCAGTTTGTGGAGCACAAAGTGACCCCTTTACACCCCCACCCCGAATTTTTGGGGCCCAGGGGTGGCCCTCTTTTTTCTCCACTTTTTGGGCTGCGTGGTGACCCCTCTCTCCCAACCGTTGCGTCCCAGGAGTGGCCCTACTTCCCTGTGAGATTTTTTGCCCTGATGGCAAAGGACGAGCGGGGGACGCTGCTGGAGGTGCACCAAGCTCTCCCGGAGGAGCAATTTGAGACCCTCAAGTTCCTGATGGAAGGGCAGGTTCCTGCCGGGCTTTTGCACTCAGCATCGCGCCCTGAGTTGTGCCGCATCCTCCTCCAGCGTTTCCCGGGGAATTCCCTGCGTGTAACCGCCGGGTTCCTGCGGCAGCTTGGCCGCCTCGACCTCATCCAGCGCTTCCAGCTGCCCCTGGAAGAGCAAATCCCGGAGGAAACTGCCTGGGAGCCTAACGGGGACACCCCCAAGGTGAGGG
Organism: Parus major; assembly: GCF_001522545.3. NCBI lineage: Eukaryota > Metazoa > Chordata > Aves > Passeriformes > Paridae > Parus > Parus major. The sequence continues at coordinate 752,415 of NC_031798.1, read as the reverse complement.
GGGACCCCTCTTCAGGACATCTTCCTGGTGGGATTCCAGCTCCACCTATGAATCCCCGGCGCTTGACAGAGAAGGAATTGATGCTAGTCGCCAAAAGATTGGGAAAAGAGTGGCAGGAAGTAGGAATTCTGCATCTAGGGCTGGAGCAGAGCCGGCTTGAGCAGATCCAGGAGGAAAATCCCGGCAATCCCGTCCTCTGGAATTTTGAGATGCTGCGGGAGTGGTGGCGGCGGGAGCGACAGGAGGCCACGGTGTCCCGGCTCCTATCCTGCCTTGAGCACGCCCGGCTTAATCCTGGAATTCTCGACTTCCTCCAGAGCCTCCAGGGGGACTGAGGGATCTTCAAACCCCATTCTGTGGGGAGAGTGGTGTGATATCAAATTAATGTAAAATTGGGACCATTAAATACTGTTTTATTCCATGAATGTGGAATTTTGGGATCAAGCGTTGATTTATTCCTGATTTAAAAATTCCAGAAGAAAGTCTAGGCTCTGCTCCACTTCCTCAGGGATGGAGGCAGCAAGTTTTGCGGTACTCTCCCAAGAGTTTTCCAGGTGCTGACAGATCCCCTTCCATACAAATTCCAACCTCTGTAGCTTCAAGAAGTCATGGGAATTTCAAGAGAGTCACAAGGCCACAACATCCTGATTCCAGAATCCACAACCTCCTCCGGAGCTTCCAGGGGAATTCAGGGACCGCCCCCTACACCCCAAACCCCATTTTGGGTCAGGGAGTTCAATTATTATCAGATCAGGACCATAAAATGCTGGTTTATTCCATAAGTGTGGAATTTTGGGGACATTTCCATTTTGGGATATGGGGAGATAATCAAGACTATGCTCCCCTCTTCCTCAGGGATGGTGGGCAGGTTTGGGGGTCTTTCATTGGAGTTTTTGGGAGTGCTCACAAATCCCATCCCAATTCCTGGATCTCATCCAGGAAGAAATCCAGGTCCTGGCGGGTGACAGCAGGATTGGTGATAATTTGTCGGAAAAAGTTGACCCGGGATCCATGAGGTTGGTATCCCACCATCATGGAGCCCCTCCGGATCATCTTTTCCTTGATGGCTGGGGCCACCTAGGGGGAAGCACAATTTCAGGAGGATTTTGGTTTTATTTTTGGGTGATTTTTTTGCGGGATTTGGAGGGCTGTCGTGGAGGGGAATTTGGAATTCTGAGCTCACCTTTCCCAGTTTGTCCCAGAATTCCGGAGAGCTTTCCTGGCCCCGCAGGCTGGGTGGGATGAACCAGAAGCAGAGGTTGATGAATTCCGGCTGCAGGGAGAGGAAGAGGAAGATCATGGCCAATCACCCAATTCCCAGAATTTGATGGGGAATCGGAACTCCAGGAATTCAGCCATGTGTATGTAATTGTCTGGGACTGGAACCTGCAGGATTTAATCCTCCAGGATTTAAAACTCCAAAAGGGAATCTTCCAAGATGATTTAAAACTCCAGTATTATTTAAATCTCTGGGATTTAAATTTGAGGATTTAAATCTCCAGGGTTTCAGCCACTGGGGTTAATCCTCAGGGATTCAAACTTCTAGAGAATGATTTAAAACCTCCAGGATTTAAACCTCTGGGATTTCAACCCCTGGGGTTATTTAAACCTCTGGAATTCCAATCTGCAGGATTTCAGACTCTAGGATTTAAACTTCTGGGATTTGTCCTCAGGGATTTAAACCTCCAAGATTTTAACTTCTGGGACAATTCAAATATCTGACATTTCAGCCTCTGGGATTGAAAACTCTAGGATTTAAACCTTGTGGATTCAAATCTTCAGGATTAATCCCCTGGGAGTTAAACCTCCAGGACGATTCAGACCTGTGGCATTCCAGCCTCCAGGACTCTTGGGTGTCCACATCCCATATTCTAGCATCATCCCTACCTCTGTCACCAGCTGGAATCCCTCCCTCCTCTTCACCTGCTCCAATAGATACCTGGGGGGAAAAAAGGGGTGAAGCCCAGTTTGAGAGGTGGAGGGTCCCCCCGATCCCAGGGCTCACCGAGTAGCAGCAAATGCCCGCTCCACACGCTGTCCCAGTCCCTGGGTTCCCACGGCTTTCCAGAGGATCCAGAGCTTGAGGCCGTCAGCACGGCGGCCACACTGGGGGCTCTTGTCCCCTGTGTCCAGGGACACGTCATAGAACTTGTCCCGCTGGAACAGGTACGAGGCCCCCACACCGTGGCAGCGCTGCAGGAGCCCCTGGGAGGGGCAGGGGGCACCAAAATTAATGAGGGGGCCCAGGGAGGCATCCCAGAGGCAGGAATTCAAGATGGGGGGCACCTACAGAGCTGTCACGGAGCAGGAATGCTGAGCACTGCAACCCCACCATCAACAGCTTGTGGGGGTTCCAGGTCACTGAGTCAGCTCTGGTGGGGGAAAAACAGCAGAGTTTGGGGAGGCCCTGTGGGGAAAAGGGCATCCCCAAATACTCGGAGGGGGAAGCATGGGAGCCTTTTTTGGGGGCAGGGGGAGGGACACACCTGTGGATGCCAGCAAGAAGGTGACGGAGTTGGGGGGAGAGGAGGGCACTGCCCCCCCATGCTGCCTGCAGGGAAAGTGGGATCAGCACCCATAAGGGGATCCTCAGGCACCCCACAACCAGAGACCCCCCTGAACTCACATCCACATGCAGCCACAGCCCATGGCGGGCACAGACGTCGGCGATGGCGTCCAGCGGGTCGAAGGCACCCAGGACAGTGGTGCCACTTGTGGCACACACGAAGAGGGGCTCTGAGCCCTGGGGAGCATTAGGGAGGGGTCTGGGGGTGTTGGGGGGTGCAGGAGGCATGGAAGGGGGTAGAAGGCAGTGGGGTACAGGGAGTTGAAGGTGGCCAGGATGGTGGCACAGACAAAGGGGCTCCATGTCCTGGGGGGGGCTATTTGAGAGACATTTGGGGGATTTGCAGAGGATCTGAGGGGGTTTGGGGGGGACCTGGGGAGGCTTGAGGGGGATTTGGGGGACAGGGGGACACAGAGGGTTGAAGGTAGCCAGGATGGTGGCACAGACAAAGAAGGGGGTCTGAGTCCTGAGGGAGCATTTGGGCAAGCTTTGGGGGTGATTGAAGGGGATCTGGAGGGGTTTTGGTTGACCTAGGAAGGCTTGGGGGGATTTGGGCAATAGAGGACAGCGGGGCACAGAGGGTCAAAGGTGGCCAGGATGGTGGCACAGAAAAAGAAGGGGCTCTGAGCTCTGGGTGGGCATTTGGGGGGACTTTGAGGAGGCTCAGGAGGTAGACTGGGGGGATCGGAGGATACTGGGGGACATTGGGGTGCAAGAAACAGGATTCAGAGGACTTTGGGGCAGATAGAGGACTTTAAGGGGGGACAGGAGGCCTGGGAGGACAGGGGACATTGGGTGCATTGGAGAGTTGAAAGGATGGGAGGGGGGAATTGGAGGAGATTCAGGTTATTTGGGGAGATATTGGGGGAACATGAGGGGGTTTTGTGGACATGGAAATGGCTTTGAGAACACTGGAGAGGCTTTGGGGACTTAGAGGGGGATACATGGACATTGAAGGCCATTGGGAATACTGTGAAGGCCATTGGGAATACTGAGGATGCACTAGGGAGTTTGACAGACTTTGGGGACACGGGGGGGTGCAGCTTCTCCTGACCTCAGCTTTCACCCTCTGGATCTCCTTCTCCAGCTCTTCTGGGATCATCTTCCCCCTGAGGGGAAGGGAGAGGGATGGAGACAAGGAGGGACCCCTTGACCTGGGGCCCCCCAGGACCTCCCAGCACCCACCTCTCATCTGTCCGCACCAGGTGAACATTGTCTGTGCCAATTCCCAGGAGAGCAGCTCCTTTTAGGATGGAATAATGGCTCTGGACAGGAAAATAGGACCAGGATTGGGGGGACCCAGGAACCAGATTTTGAGTAACCTCAGGGACCAGACTTGGGGTAACCCCAGATTTTGGGTAATCTCAGGGACCAGACTTGGGGTGACCCTATAGATCAGGTTTAGGGCAACCTCCAAGGATCAGCTTTGGGGTGACACTAGGATCAGGTTTTGGGATGACCCCAGGTGAACCTCTGGATCAGGTTTTGGGGGGGAATCCCAGGGATCAGGTTCAGTGTGACTTCAGGGGCCGCATTTGGGATGACCCCAGGGACCAGGTTTGGGGTGACCTCATGGATCCAAATTAAGATGATCCTGAGGATCAGGTTTTGGGGTGACCTGGAACCCCCCACTCCCACCTCCTGGGATGCAAACAGGCCCAAGCGAGGCAGGCCCCAGTTCCCTCTGCTCCGGCTCTCTGGGAAACGCTGGAATCGCGCCACATTCATGGCCAACATGTTGGACATAGAGCCCCCTGCCCAGGGACAGGGACCTCTATGTCATCCCTGGGGCACCATGGACAGGCTGCCAGGGGCAGAGGGTGGACAGGGATAACCCTCAGGAAGGGTCTGGGATACCGGGAGCAAAGATCCCATCACCGCTGCTCCACCCGACGAGTTCTCGGAGCTTGGCCAGGACCTGCTCCTCCATCAGCACCAGCACCGGGGCCACCTCATATGTGTATCTGGAAGGGCCCAGCAGCAGTCAGAGGGTTCCCCTCCACCAAAAACCTCAGAACCCCAAACACCTCCCCACAGAGCCTCAGCACCCCAAAACACAGCACCCAAAACCCTCTCCCCAGAACTCCCCCTCCATCAGCACCAGCACTGGGGGCTAGATCAAGGGAGTCAGGACAGAGTTTTGGAGGTCCCTCTCATCTGGGCTCCTCAACACCCCCAAAATCCTCCCCCCAGCACCTCCCATTCCATCAGCACCAGGGGCTCCTCGTGAGTGGATCTGGGGGAAGGGGGAGTCCCCCCACATGCCAGCCCCCATCTGGGGGTGTCGGGAGCTCACGGGCTCGTGTTGAGGGTCTCGGTGAGGAACCGTCCAGCCAGGGCGTGGTGGTCCAGCCCTGAGAAAAGCTGGTTGAAGAACCGGGGATGACCTGGGGGGACATGGGGTGGTCAAGGGAGAACATGGGGGGGACAGAGAGAGATATGGGAGGAGATAGGGGGAAATGGGGGGGGAACATGAGAGGGTTGGGGATGGCACATGGGGGGTGGGACACAGGAAGGTAAGGGAAGGACCTGGGAGGTTCAGAGGGTGTATAGGGGGGTCATAGGGAGACTGGGGAGGTGGGGAGGGGATATGGAGGGCAAAATGGGAGGTGGGAGGAAATGGGAAAATTGGGGGGCAGGGGGGATATAGGAGAATCGGGGAGCACAGGAGACACGTGGAGGTCACATGGGAGGATCAGGGGTGGCTGGGAGGGAACAGAA
>NC_031798.1:730374-747027 GCF_001522545.3 Parus major | reverse complement strand
CAGGGGGGATATGGCAGGCACCACAACGTTTGACACTGGGTGGCACCGCGGGCCAACACTGGGAACCGCTGGGGCTGAAACAGGACCGGCTGGGCTGAAGTGGGAGGTGCCTTGCCAAACTGGGAGTTTGTGCAGGGCTGAACTGGGAGACACTGGGCCTGCCCTGGGGCTGTACTCTTGTGTACTGGCGTGCAGTGGTGTGTACTGGGAGCGCACCGGTGCGGACGCTGAGGCGCAGCACGTCCCGGCAGCGCTGCAGGAGCCGCTCCTGCCCCTCCCCGTCGCTCCGGAGCTCCAGATCCAGCAACTCCCGCAGCTCTTGCGGCTCCTTCCAGTCACACACCTGGGAATGCGCTGGGAATGACTAGGAGGGACTGGGAACGGGACTGGAAACCGCAGAGGAAATGGGCTGGGAATGGAAACAAGATTGGGAATGGGATCGGGACTGGAACCGGCAGCCAGAATGGGAATGGTACTGGCACCGGGACTGCGAACGGAATGGGGAATGGTAATGAGAATGGGACTGGAAGTGGGATTGCAAATGGGACTGGAAATGAAAACAAGATTGGGAATGAGACTGGAAATGAGAATGCAACTGCAACTGGGACTTCCTCCCAACTCCAGTCCCACTCCCAATCCTGTTCAGAGTATAAGACTGGGAATGGAACTGGGAATGGGACTGAGAACAGGATTGGGAAAGGGACTCGAACTGGGATTCATAATGGGAATGGAGCAATGTTGTGACCCCTACCCCCTTCCATGTCTGCTTCCAGTCACATGCCTGGGAATGACTGGGAATTGGATTGGAAATGACCGGGAATGAGAATGGGATTGGGACTGGGACAGGGAAAGACTGTGAATAGGACAGGCAATGAGGAAGGACTGGGGACCCCATGCCCCTCCCAGGGGGCTCGTTCCAGTCACACACCTGTGGGGACAGGAATGGGATTGGAACTGGGATTGAGAATGGGACTGGGAATGGGATGGGGTGGGATTGGGGCCCCCCCAGCCCCCCGAGTGCTCCGGTATCCCAACCTTCTGTGTCACGTCCATGCTCTTCCGCACACCCTCCTCCAACAGGATCTGGAACACTTCCTGCAGGAATTCCTCCCCAGCGGCGATGTCCAGACCGGGGTCATCCAATGGGATGCTGTCCCCAATCCCAGAGGGCTCAGCCATGGCAGGAGAACACAGGGACACCCTGAAATGCACCAGGAGGGACCCTGGCTTTGAGATTAGCAGAAGGTATTGGGATGGGGGGGTCCCAGGATGAGCTTCTCCTAGAAGGAGATAATCCTGGGATAAAGCGATCCTGGGGCAATGTTCTCCTTGGATAAAGTGGTCCCAGAATGGGGTGATTGTGGAATAAGGATCTCCTGGGATCTCCCTGGATGAGCTTCTCCCTGGAAGGATGTGCTCTTGGGATAAGGTTCTCTCAGGATCAAATTCTCCTGGAATAAGGTGATTCCAGAATTCTGTTATTGTGGGACAAGATGATCACAAAATTAGTTGTTCCCAGGATGGCTTTCTCCAGAGATCAGGCTCTCTGGACTCAGGTGCTCTCAGGTGCTCCCAGCTCCTCTCACCTCTGCCAGTTGGAATTTTCCAGGATCAGGTGCTGCCGAGACCAGGTTCTCCTGGGATGAGGTGATCCTGGGATCAGGTGGTCTCAGAATTAGGTGCTCCCAGGAGAAGCTTTTCCTGGGATCAGGATCACCTGGATCAAGCTCTCCCAGGATTAGACTCTCCCAGCTCCTCTCTCTCCCCTCCCCAGGATGGAATTTTCCTCTGGCCTTATCGCCAACGGGCAAGGAGCAAAGTCCAGGACTCAGGAAGGGGCCCGGAGGGTTCTGGGGACAGGGGGCAGAGTCAGGACTGTGTCCCCAGATCCATGGTAAGAGGGAAGAGTGGTAACCCCATATGTTCTCCAATTCCCAGTGTCCCCACAACCCATTCCCAGTGTGACCCCCACCAATTCCCAGGGTCCCCAAACCTATTCCCATTGTCCCCACTGTCCCCAGTGTATCTACCCCTATCTCTGGTGTATCCCCCCAACCTGTCCCCCCCACCAGTATTTGGTGTCCCCCTTGTCCCCAGTGTCCCCATTCCCTCCCAGTGCCCTTCGTTCCCAGTGTGCTCCCAATCCCAGCGCTCCATTTCCAGTATCCCCCTCAATTTTCAGACACCACGAGGAGGGCCAGTACCTGCCCCGGGGGACAATAAAGGGGGACAGAGGAAAGGAGGAGACCAGCCCTCAAAAGAAGACCCCAAAGGGAGGGATCAGAGTGAGGAGGGGCCCAAAGGGGGGTTGTAGTAGGGGGTCCCCAAGAGTGGGTCGCGAGTAGGGGCAGCGGAGGGGGGCGCCGGGAGAGGATTGTCGGGTAGGACGGTATCGGTCCCGCTCCCGGGAGATGGGGTCGGGGGGTGGGGTCGGGCCGTAGTCAGTCCCGGTCTCAGTGAGTCAGGGGGGATGCAGGGGGTGGGTTCCTCTCCTGAGGGTGGGTCGGGGAGGGTCGGGGCTCTCGGAGGGGTCCAGGCCGTGCCGTTGCCGTGGCAACTGCCCTCACCCACGATGGCGGCGCAACGCTCGGCGTCCCGCCGCCTCTGTGGGCATGCGCAGTCCAGCCTTCACGTCCGCCTGGCGCCCGTCGGTCCCGGAAGCGGCGGCGGGGGCGGGGGTTTCCGGTTCCGGGTGGCGGCGGCGGCGGCGGGGGGGCGGTGGGGCTGGGCTCGGGCGGTCGGAGCGCGGAGGGGCTGCGGCAGGTACGGACTGGTCCCCCATGACACCCCCCGCGGGACCCTCCGGCACCCTCGCGGCGACCCAGGCCCCGCCCAGCACTGGGGGGCTGTTCCCACCGGGGATGAGGGGAGAGGAACGGGCTAGGGGTGGGAGGGGGATGGGGAGGGATTGGGGGGAGTTGCCGAAGGAGAGAGGCGACCCCGATCCCCGCTGTGGCCCCTCCCGGTGTGACCCTTCCCAGGTCTTTCCCTGGTTGTGACCCTTCCCCGGGACACCGCCGCTGGGACCCCGTGGTAACTCCCGCCCTCCCTCCCTGAGATCTCCCCGATGTGACGCCCCCTGTGCCCTCCCCCTCCCCGGTCACCCCCGGTCTGACCCCTCGGAGACTCCTCGCTTTGGTGACCCCCCCGTGTTACCCCCCGACCCCCGCAGGCCCCGCAGATAACAGAGTCCGCCGGGATCCCCCAAAATCGTCCCCAGCCCCCTGGGACTCCCGCTCCCCTGGGACCGCCCCCCGGAGTCACCCACCCTCGGGACCCGCTTTCGCCCCGTTCTGCAGGGACACCCCTTGTTCTAGGAATTTCCCCCGCAGTGTCATCCTGTCCTGGGACACCCCCCCCCCCCAAAATTACCCCAAATAAGAAATCTGTTCCCCCGCTATCCCCACTCTGAGATACTTCCCTTTGGGCCCCCTTTGACCTTCCCTTTTCCCACTGTTTTTCCCTCAGGCGGATCCCCGTGGATTCTGCTCTGTCCCTGCAGATCCAGTGCCCGCCCAGCTTGGGGGGTCCCGGCTTTGGGGGGGGGCCCTGCCCTGTGTCCCCCCCCTTCCTGCCCCAGTGGCCCCCCCAGGAGGAGGAAGAAGAGGAGGAAGAGGAGGAGGAAAGGAGGAGGAGAAGGAATGGCGGCACCGTGGCGGGTACTGGAGCCCGCCCAAAAATCCATAAAAATTTACTGATCCCACCTTTTCTTACCCCAAACGAGCTTTACCTGGGCGAGAAGTAAGGCCAAAGGCTCCCACAGCATGGCTCAGGTAATGAGCCCCCACCCCCTGCATCCTGACACCCCCAGGCCCAGGAATTTGGGGGAACAACAGCCCCAAAGAAATGGGAAAAGGGAAAGAAGAGGGGAGGGAGCTGGAGCCTCCCTCCCCCTGCACCAGGGTGGGGGGTGCCTCCCCATCCCCCCATCCTGCTCCAGGAAGATAGTCCAGGATTATTGCCATTTTCCCCAAGATTATCCTGATTTTCCCCAGAAATATCCTGAATTTTCCCCCTAGCCCAGAGGGCCTGTCAAGCCTCAAAAAAGGACGTTCAAGCTGCTCCTCCATACTTGGGGTTGTTCCCAGTCTTCTCAGGATTATCCCAAAATTTTCACAGTATTATCCCAAATTTTTCCCAGAATTACCCAGTTTTACCCAAGATTTCCCAAATTTTCCCGGTAGCCTTTAGGGTCCCAAGAAAGGTGGGTCAGTAGTTTAGTAGGCAGTTTGGGGGTGTCTTTGCCTCCCCCCACCTTCCCCTCCCCACTTTCGGGGTTTTTCCAGAGTTATTCCTGAATTCTCCCACTTTCTGCTGGAATTGTCACAGTTTTCCCTGGGATAATCCAAATTTTCCCCGGGATTATCTTGAAATTTCCTATTATCCATTAGATCCTTTCTAGGCTGGAAGAAGGGGTTTCAAACCCCAAACACACCTTGGGTTCTTCCCAGAGTTACCCCAGGATTATCCCAGTTTTCTCCAGCATTCCCCAAATTTCCCTGGTAGCCTTTAGGTCCCATCAGACCTCAGATAAGGGGTTCAGCCCCCAAAAACTCTCCTTCTTTGGGGTTCTTCCCAGAATTATTGGGGAATGATCCCAAATTTTCCCCATAATTCCCCGTTTTTTCCCTGGGATTATCCACTCATTGTGGTTATTTCCCATTAACTCTTAGGTCCCAACAGGCCTCAGAAAAGGAGATTCAGCCTCCTCCATTCCCAGTTTTGGGGTCTTCCCATTTTCCCTTGGGTTTATCCCACTTTTCCATAGGTTTATCCCAAAGTTGATGCACAGTTCCCTTGAATTTTCCCATTTGACCTTAAATCCTTATTGGGCTGAGAGAAGAGGGTTCAACCCCCTCTGTTCCACTTCAGGGTCTTCCCAGAATTATTCTAGGATCATCCCAAATTTTCCATGACATCATCCCAAAGTTTTCCCAGGATTATTGCAAATCTCCCTCGAGATCATCTCAAAGTTTCCCCAGATTATCCCTAATTTCCCATCAGGGCCCAGAAGCAGGGGGCTCCTGCTCCACTCCCCACTCCAAGGGGACCTCAGCATTCCTGGGCTGTGGGGCTGATCCCAGGGGTCCCTTCCTGTTCCAGGCGAGTCTCCTGGCCTGCGAGGGGCTCTCGGGCGTCTGCCTCGTCCCCACCGTCGCCAGCAAGAAGATGATGCCCAAATCCGGCGGGAAACAGGATGGGAGCCGGGAACGGGGCTCCAGCCCTGACCTCCTGGTACGGAGTGGGAACCCCTGGCTGGGATCTGGCACCTTCCATTGGGGGAATCCTACCTTTAATTGGGGAATTCCACCCTTTAATTTGGGGGTTTATGCCTGTAGTTGGCTTTTCCAACTTTTAATTTGGAGGTTTCCAGCTTTCATTTCCTTTTACTACCTTTAGTTTCTTCTTGCTTTTATTTGGGGGTTTTGGACTGTTTTTTTCCCTGCTTTAATTTGGGCTTTTCTGCCCCAAATTTGGCATTTTCCACCTCTAATTTGCCTCTTCCTCCTCAAATTTCAATTTTTTTCTCCCCTTATTCATCCTTTTTCTATATTTTTTTGACCTTTTCCAGTTCTAATTTTGCTTTTTCCTGCTTTGTTTTTTTCCTCCTTTACTTTTCCTGCTTTAGTTTGATGTTCTCACTTCTCATTTGACCTTTTCCTGCTTTAATTTTTTAGTCCTTTCATTTCCCATTTCTTGGCCTTACTTGATTTTCCTTCTTTCACTCACTCTTTCCTGTCTTTAATTGGATTTTTCCTCCTTAATTTGGATTTTTCCTCCTTTATTTGGCCTTTTCCTATCTTGGATTTTCCTGTTCTAATTCTATTGTTTCCCCTTCAATTCCATCCCCTTATTATCCCCCAACCTCCCCATTTCCTGCTCATCCTGAACCCCCCCTCCCCAATTTCCTGCTCCTGTTTAACATCCCCAATCCCCCCACCCCAATTTCTGCCCCCCCCAATTTTTGCTTGCCCAATCCCCCCTCCCCAATTCCTGCCCCCTTCCAATCCCTCACAATTCCTGGTCCCCCAATCTGCCCTGCAAATTCCCTTCCCCTTCCCAAACCCCTCCCTGCCAATTCCTGATCCCATAATCCCCCCTTCCCAATCCCCCTTCCCCAATTCCTGCCCCTCCCAATTTCTGTCCCCCCCAATCCTCCCTTTCCAAACCCCACCCCAATTCCTGCCCCTCCCAATTTCTGTCCCCCAATCCTCCCTTTCCAAACCCCACCCCAACTCTTGCCCCCACCAGTCCCTCCGCCAGGACCCTGACAAGCCCCGTGCCCACAAGGACGACGATGCTCCTGAGGCCTCCAACCCCAAGAAATCCATGAAAAAGGCAGGTTCCCTCCCCCAGCGGGGGGGTCCCCCCTCGATTTTGGGGTCGGGGGGGGTCAGGGGGCCATCTCGGGGGCCGCTGACACCCCCTCGCCCCCCCCGGCAGCGCCGCAAGCGGGTTCCCGGCGCCGAGGGACTGCAGAGCTCCTCCCGCCGAGGATCCCAGGTTTGCCGCCGCGCCGCACGAGGAGGAGGAGGAGGAAGACAATCTCCCAAACTCCGGCAGGCGCAGGACGGCCGGGGGGGGGGGAAATTTGGGGGCTGCTGGGGGTCCCCCCGGCTCTGAACCCCCAAATCCCCCCCATTTCAGATGGTGGTGATTGAGCAAAACGGCTCCTTCCAGCTCAAGAATTTCATCTGTGACCACTGTTTTGGCGCCTTCCGGAGCAGTTACCACCTCAAACGGCACATCCTCATCCACACCGGTAATGATCCCTCGTTAATGAACAGCCCCTTCCCCCAACCCCCGCGCTAATTCCCGCCCCTCTCCCCGGCGCTAATTCCCGCCCGGAATTCCAGGGGAGAAGCCATTCGAGTGCGACATGTGCGACATGCGCTTCATCCAGAAGTACCACCTGGAGCGACACAAGCGGGTGCACAGTGGGGAGAAGCCCTACCAGTGCGAGCGCTGCATGCAGGTATTCCCGAGAGAATTCCTGTGGGAATGTGCCTGTGGGAATGTACGGGGCACCTCTGGGATCCACAGCGCCAGCCCCAGAACTGACCCCCTCCTTGTCCTCGCAGAGCTTCTCCCGCACGGACCGGCTGCTCCGACACAAGCGCATGTGCCAAGGCTGCCAGACCAAGACCCCTCCCGACTCCCAGCTCCTGCTGTGAAAATCGGGAAGTTCAGGGGGTGTGGGAGGGGGGTGTTTCCTCCCACACCCCCCCACATCACCATGCTCTGCCTCACCTGGATTTCTCAGCCCCTCTAAGGATGGGGAAGAACCCAAGTGCTGCCAGTGTGGAAAAACCTGGATCGTTCCTACCCTCCAGCCTACAAACTTGGATTATGATCCCAAAAATCCTCTTGGAATCTTCGAGTGCCCCCCCCACCATCATTATACCCCTAAATCCACCCCTCCCCCTCTTAGGAAGGACTGGAAACCCCCAAACTGCCCAAAATCCTGGCGGATCTGAGATACCTGTGCACAGGTAGGAGGGTCCCACTGGGAATAGCAGTATCAATCCCTGTCTTCTTTGGGAAAAGGAGGAAAACTGAAGATGTTGGGGGTGCTTCAGCTTGGGGGGGGGGCACCCCCATTATTTGTTTTTGGAAAATAGGAAAAAGGAATTTGGGAGCAGTGGGACACACAGCGGTACTTCCCATTTCATCTGGAACTCCTTCAGATTTTGGGGGGTTTCTCCTACTTCTGTGTGGTTTTGGGGTGCTGCCTATGTCCCCCCATGCTGGGAGGTTTACACCCTGGCGCAACAGAAGGGTAACTTTGAGGGGCCCCCTCAGTTTCTTGGAAAACGCCTGGATCAAAGGCAAGGGGGGCAGGGGTGGCAGGAGCAGCCACAAGCCCCAAAAAACACGAGAGGTGTCCCTGTCCCCCCCATCACATACTGCTCCAAGGGGCAAGAGAGATATTTGCGCCCCCCCCATTTTTGTGACCTGAACCCCCTTTCAAAACTGGGAGTTTTTGGGGGACCCAAATTTCTGGGACCTCCCCCAGTGATACTTCAAGAAGGACTTTGGCTCTGCTTAGCCTATTTCCCCAAATTTGTGGGGCCCAGGGGGGGCAGTTTGGGGGCTCTGGCAGGGGTTGGGGTGCTGCAGGGGGTTGGGGAATTCAGCGGGGGGGGGCGGGGGGAGGGTTGGGGCACTCCAGAGCCCCCCACCCATGAGGGCTCCCAGTGCTGTTACACACACCCCCCATCCAGCTTCATTTTTGGGGTGTTGGGATTTAGGGTTTAATACAGTTATTTTGCTAAGGGGAGGGGGGGCAGCAGGGTGCAGCCCTGGGGGGTGGGGTGTCACTTTTAAATTGTAGTTTTTTCTAAGGGTCCCCAAATTTTGTGTCCCCCCTTTCCAGTGTGTCCCCCCAGTGTTTCCCCAACCTACCGTGTGTCCTCCCCCCTCCTTTAGGGTTTATTTAAATAAAAATCTGGGTTTTTGCTTTTTTTAACCACAAATTTGGGTCCTTTGGGGGAGTGAGAGAGGACCCCAGAACCCACTCACACCAGACAAAGTGGGAGGGCTTACATTGGGAATATGGGGGCTTTTAAACTGGGGATGGCCCCAGAGGTGCCCCCCCCCCTTTATTGATACCCCCAATTTGGGCAGGGTCCCCAAGTACCCCCCTTATCCCTGGAGGGGTCCCTAAGTTGGGGGTCCCCAAGTGCCCCCCACATACCCCAGAGGTGCTCCCTCACCTCAGGGGGAATCCCAGGGTTCCCCTCTTCCCCCCAAGTCCCTTCTACAGCCCCCTTCCAAATTCACGATCCGCCCAAAATTTCCATAACTTTATTTTGCAAAAATAGAAAAGTCCCGTGTCCTCTCCCCAGGATGGGAGGAGGTGGGTGGGCTGTAAACATGGCAGGGGGGCCCCCCAAGAAGGGGGGAGTTAGCAGGGGAGCAGCAGCGGGGAGGGCCCCCTTTGGGGGGGACCCCGATGTAAACGCAGAGGAATAAATAGGGGTGAAAGTGCAGCCCTGGGGGGGACACCCCTCTGTCTAGTGTAACAGGCTCCCCCTGAGGGCTCTGCACCCCCAAATTCAGGGAGGAAAATGTAGGGGGGACAGTTGTAGAGAGAGCCAGTAAGGCCAAACTTCATCATCCAGCTAGGCTGGGGGTAACAGATTAGGGAGGGCAGTTGGGTCTGGGTAGAACCCCAGGATTGTGGGGTCACCCTATGGCTTGAGCCCCCACCCTGAAATGGGGAGGGGGTTGTGGGGGTAACTTTGTGTCCCCCATCTTTGGTCTCTAGTGTTTGGGGAGGGGCACTGGGCGAGGGCAATTTTGGGGTGTCCCTCCCCACCCCAACAGCATCAAAAAGTAAAACCCACAAACAGCCCCCCCCCCCCCATTTAAACGGGGTCCCCCCAGACTGGGGGGGCTAGGATGTCCCACAGGGGAATGGGGGTGTCCCCCACCCCAAATCCACCCTGTGTCCAATAAATAAACCATGGGAGGGGCACCCCAGGAGTGTCAGGCATTAATTTGGAGAGTAGGGGCTGGGCCCCCAAACTCCCCTCATGTCCTTCCTAGTACAAGGGGGGGTGGCAGCAGAGTCTGAGGGGGCTTTGGCGTGAAGCTGAGGTTTGGGGGGGTGCCCCCAGACCCCCTCAGTTTAAGGCAATAGCTTTGTTCTGTCAGTCTCTGCCCCCTTCCCCAAATTAGGAGGGGGGCACTCTGGGGAGTTCCCCCTCCCCAGAGCAAAAGGGGGTGCCCTGGAAGGCAGCTCTGAATGTTCCACCCCGTTGGGGAGGGGCATTCGAGATCCCCCCCTGAGCTGGGGGCAGAGGGGGGGGCTATGGGGATTTGGGGGGGCCAGGGGGACTGTCCTGGGCGGCAGGGGGGTCTGGGGGTGGGGGGAGACCATCCCCCCCCACCTCAGTGAAGATTTCGGGGTTCTCCAGCATCTCCCGGATCAGGGGGGGCATCGGCCCTGGGATCTCTGTGCGCAGGGTGATAGCACGTTCTGCCCCTGGGGGAGCCAAAATGTCAACACCCCCTGAACTCAGGGCCCTAAGCCCCTCCTGAGAGATGGAACCCCCCCTCCAAAAAAAGATTCAACACCCCCTCAAATTCCAACACCCCCCAAAACCTTGGACCTCTCCAAGACCTTGAACTCCCCCAAAATGAGCTTAAATCACTCCAAAACCTTGACACCTCCCCAAGAGCTTGAATCCCCCCCAGAGGCCTTGAATCCCACCCAAAAACGAGCTTCAATGCCTTCCCAAGTTTCAACAGTCCCCAACTTTCAAAACCCTGCAAAAGCTTCAGCGCTTTCAAAACCTTGACTCTCCCCAGATAACCTTGAACACAACCAAAATGAACTTCAACCCACCCCCCCTCAAAACTTTGAAACACCCCCAGAACCTTCAACTGTCCCACCCTGAGAGTTTCAACTCTCCTGGCACCAGGGGCAGGTTTGGGGGTGTCCTGGAGGGTTGAGGTGTCCTGGGAGAGTTTGGGGTTCACCCTCTTTGGTGGTGACTTTGAACAGCATTTGGGAAGATCACTGTGGCTAGGGGGGTTTGGGGGTTCTGGAGTCCTGGTGGGATTGCTGCGGTTTGGAGGGTTCCCAGGGATCTGGGGGTTCCTCACCCTTGGTGCTGATGCCACGCAGGTCAGTGATTTTGAGCAGCATCCGGGGGAAACGCTGTGGCTGCCGTGGGCGCCGGCGCCGGGCATAGACCCGGAGAGCCTCGAGCAGTGGCTCCTGCAGCCGCTCCACATGGCGGGGCTGCTCCAGCTCCATCCGGTCTGGGAAGAGAGGGAGAGACCACCTGGATAGACACTGTCCCCGTGTCTCCACATTCCCATCTTCTGCCCTAGAGATCCCCATGTCCCCCTGCTAGCACCTCGTGTCCCCACCTCTGCAGCTGAGCGGCCACAACTCAGTCCCCTGCCCACCATAATAACCCTGATATGCCCCATGTCCCCCTGATGGCCCCCATATCCTCCCCAACAGATGAGGCAGATGACACTTAGCAGCCCTGACTCAGTCCCATGTCCCCATGCCCCCCACGTCCCTCTGATGTCCCGCATGTCCCCACCCCCACAGATGAGGCAGATGGCACTGAGCAGCCCAGTCTCGGTGTCATCGAGCTGCAGCGGCAGAAGCTGCCCCGCGAAGGCAAACACAAGGTCAGTGAGTGGCCCAAATCCCGCGTTGTGCATCTGGGTCCGGGTCAGTGTCAGCCCATCCGAGAACGTCATCGTGTCCTGCTCCGGTGTGTAGCGGGTGCAGATCCGCAGCATCTGCAGGGCAGGGACCCAGAATCACCGAGGCGCACCAGAATACATCCAGAGGCACCAAAAATCCACCCAGGGTTAGCGCATCCCATCACTGTGTCCTGCTCTGGAATGTAGCAAGTGCAGATCCACAGCATCTGCAGGGCAAGGATCCCAAAATCCACCCAGGATCTGCCAAACCTGGAGGACTATCATGTCCTGTTCCAGCTCTGCCACAGGACAGACAGCACTGAGGGGAGGTTGGGGTCAGGGACACCCCAATATAGTCCAAAAGCATCTTATGGGCCCCAAATTTTCCCACCAAGCAGTCCCCAAACCCACAGACCATCCCAGGAGACCTCCCAGCCCCTCTCCAGGACATCTGTCTGTGGGGTGGTGAGGTCAGAACCACCCCAAGCCCCTTCAAGGAGGCCCCAACCCCCCTGAGGAGCCCCCCAAACATCCTGAGCAGCTCACCCAACCCCTCGAGATGCCCAGCCCTCACCAGGATGTCAAGGCAGGCGGCCTTGAGCAGAGTGATCTGGTCAGCCATGCTGAGCCCTGTGAAGCCCGGGAGCCGCTTCGCAAACTCCACAATCTTGATGATGCACTTGGTGGCCAATTCGCTGAACTTGTCCCACAGCCCCAGGTCCAGCTGTACCCGGTGGTCAGCGCTTGAGTTCTGGGAGCACAGAGGGGGCCCCAGCTCTGTTAGGGGGATTGTGCAGGAGCCCCAGGGACCTCCTGCAACCTCACCACCCTGAACTTGTCCCACAGCCCCAGGTTCAGCTGCACCCAGTGGTCAGTGCTCAAGTTTTGGAGGGCATGGGCTCAGTTATGGGGGTTCAAGGTGTACTGGGACTCCCTGAGACCACTGGGACATTGTGAGACCCCAGTCTCAGTAACCCACAAGTCCAGCTGCCGTGTGGTCAGTGCTCATTTTATGGGGGACACAGGCTCAGTTATGGGGGTTCAGGACCTGCTGGGACCACTGGGACCCCCTCTTCAGTGATCCCCTCTTCAGTGATCCCCAGGCCCTGGACTCAATGCCAGCCCCAGGTCCAGCTGTCCCCTTACTCAGCACTTGAGTTTTTGGGGGTCAGGGAGTGCAGAGACCCTGCTCTGGGCTCCAGGGTCAGCATCGCTCCCATAAGTAACCCCCCAAATACCCCCCACAACCCCAGTGCTCAGTCCCAGTGCACCCCTCCCCCTGAACTTGTCCCCCAGCCCGCCCAGTGCTCAGCACTCGTGTTTTGGAGGAGTCAGGAGGGAACCGGGACCCAACTATAGGTCTGAGGGTTGGGGTTCCCCCCAAAGGGACCCCCCAAGACCACCTGGGGACAGAAACCTGGTGCCCCACTCTCCCTGAACATGTACCTCAGCCCCAGCTGCCCCCAGCGCTCATGTTTGGGGGGGATCAGGACAGAGCAGTGACCCTGCCCCAGATCCGAGAGTTGGGAAGAGGGTTGGGGTCCCCCCTCAGTTCCCCCAGACCCCCAGCCCTGCTCACCGTGGTGTACTTGCCCAGCTGGCCCAGAGAAGGGAAAGTCTCCTGGTGGGCTCTGCTGACCCTCCGCACCAGCTCAGCCAGCTCAGGGCTCAGCTCATCCCCTCCCAAATCCTCCTTCACCTCCTTCTTCCTCTTGTTCCGGTCATTCTGCACAGCTGGGGGGTGGGATTTGGGGGGTCAGAGGCATTGGTAGACCCCCTTAGATCCCTCCCAGGTGGGGTTTCCTCCCCCTTCCCCCAAAAACCTCCCCAAGGGACAGGAACATCCCCACCCTGGGCATCCCCACGACCCTGAGACCCCTCAGTGAAGCTTTGAGGAGACCTCAATTTTAGGGGACTCCCCTGCAGGACCAAGAAGGGGGAACCCTTACACCCAGCAGTCCCCTTCACAGCCCCACACCCCTCCCAGGAACATCCCCAGGTCTACTGAGACACCACCAGAGCCCCTCAGTGATGTTTTGGGGGACTCCCCAACTTCGGGGAACCCCAGCCCAGACCCCCTCGCACCTTCCTTGGACATTCCGACCTGGAAGCACTTCTGGAGGCGGCAGAACTGGCACCGGTTCCGGGTGACCTTGTCGATCTGGCAGTTCCGCTCCCGGTGACACGTGTACACCATGTTCTTCTGGATGCTCCGCCTGAAAAAACCCTGGAGTGGGAAAACAGGGGGTCAGAGGGGGCCAGGGCATCCCCAAACAGGGGGCACCAGTATCATATCCCCAGGGATCCCAGTAAGGCAGGATGGAGTTACGTGGAGTTCCCCAGTGGCTCCCCAGTATCCTAGGGTGGGGCACAGGGCTTGGGAGGCTCCCACTGTCCCTGAGGGGTCCCCAATGCCTGGGAAGGGGTCACCATCCCCCAGGGGTGGTCCCACTCATCCCACAGGATCTGTAATATCCCCAAGTACCCCCATTACATCTCCCCAGTGCTTGGAGAGTTCCCACTCCCCCAAGGAGTCCCTATTCCTTGATTAGGTCCCCACTGCCTGGGGGTTCACCTTTTCTTGGGGCTGATCCCCAGTGTTGCCAGGACCCTCCAGGGCCTCCTCCAAGTGCTGGGTCCCCACTTCCCTCACTCCCCTCCACTTCCATCACATCCCCACTGTTCCCCCCGCACCAGGGTTTCCACTGTCTCAGGGGGGTCCCCCTGCCCCACTGAGCCCCTGGCCCTCACACACCTTGCAGCCCTCGCAGGAGCTCACTCCGTAGTGGTACCCAGAGCTGCGATCGCTGCACACAAAGCAAGGCTTGTGCACACGGGGGGGAGGCAGTGGTGAGGGGGGGGCCGTGTCCCCCAAAACTTGCCCAGGGGAGGGCTCCAGGGCTGGGGAGGAAAAAGGCAGGGGGAGTTAAACAGTCCCTCTCAACCCCAAAGGGTCCCCAGACCTGTTGGATCTGGGGGAAACAAAAGCACGGGGCGGGGGGGAAGGTGATTATGGGGGTTTCACTGTCACCTCCACGGCCCTAAAACCTGCATTGCAAACCTCCAAAATCGGGAGCTGGGGGCTGGAATCCAGGGGTGCCACCATGGGGGGAGGAGAACTTATCAGTGTGCCCCCCCCTCTCCCCTCTGGCTCCTACCCAAATCCCAAAACCTGGGGTGGGGATGTCCCCAGCTTCCTCAAAACCCAAAGTTATGGAGATGGAGGGTCCCATGTCCCCTCAAATCCCCCCTGCGTAGCGCCGGGGGTGACACGCGGGGGAGGGAGGAGCCCCTCCCGCGCGCAGTCCGGGCGGCACCGGGGGAGGGGCAGCTGGTTTCAGATTTTTTTGGGGGGTGGATTTTGTGTGTTTTGCTAAAAAAAAAAAAACTCAAAATTGCTAAAATCGAAGAAATTCCGGCCTCGAACAGCGCATTTATAACCGCGGGGGAGAGGGGCAGCAAGGGGGACTCCGCCCAGCGCGTGCCACGGGCACCCCAAAATAACCCGGAGGAGCAGGGGGGACTCCCCACCCTAAAAACGGAGCCGAAATTGGGGACCACACTCCGCCCCTCGGCACAGGGGCGAGTCCATACCCCAGGTTTGGGGAGGGCTGGTTGTGACTCCCCCATCAATACTGGGGATTCCCCACGGAGGGTTGGGGGGTATTTCATTTGGGGGGTGCGGGCACATTTGGGGGACCCCACCGTGCGTGTTTTCTCTTAAGGTTTGATTTCTTGAAGGGGGATGAACCCAAATTAAAGCATAAACCCCCCAAAACAAAGCACCCCAAAACTATCCGGGGGGAGCCACGACGCTGTGGGCAACCCCAATGTTTTAGGATACTCCCTGGCCCAAGGCGCGGTGCCCCCTCGGGCCTTAAATTGGGGGAGGGCGGCAGGAAAGCTCCTCCGCCCAGCGCGGAATTTGGATGGGGGGGGACACGGCGGTTCCCCCTCCAAAACCCGGGGGGTGACCCCCCCACCGCCCTGCTGAAAAGGGGCTCTCCTCACCCTGCCCCAAGGGGGCTCGGGCGGTTTTGGGGCAGCCCCGCAGGGGTTAAAGTGCCACATTGGCAGCGCGGGGGGGGCGGGGGGGGCGGGCGCGGCCCCGACTGGAACCAGTTGGGCCGAGGAACTGGGAGGGGGGAGGACACGGGAGGGGGCAACGCACCACGGCCATAGGGGGAAGGGGAGGATTTAGGTGGATTCTCTCCACTTTCATCCTGTTTGTACCCAGATTTGCACTGTGGAACCCCCAGGACACGCCTCGTGCCCCCCCCCCCCCCCCAAAACTGGGTGCCTCTTTCTACCCCCACAAAGGGGTCTGCGTCCCCCGAAAAAACAAGGTTCGGGGCCCCTGAGCCCCTCCAAAACAGGTACCAGGGCCCCCGAGCCCCCCAAAAGGGCTCCTGTGTGGTCCATGTCCCTGTGCCCCTGCGTCCCTGACTCCCAAAAAACGGGTCTCTATTTCTGCCCCCTCAAAGTGCCACGGGACACCGCGACCTCTCCCCAGAACAGGGTCCAGGTCGCTTGAACCCCCCCCAAAAGCGTTCACGGTCGGCCCAGTGCGGTCCCCACGTCCCTGGGTCCCCCGCAAAATGGGTCTGGGACCCTGCCCCCCTCGCAAAACCGAGCCCACACAATCCAGGACCCTCCCGAGGAGAATTTGGGGACGTCGGCCCCTTACACATGCCCTTACACCGCGCACACGTCCCCCGGACACCCCCTCGCGTCATTCCCATACACGCTCAGGTCGGTCCAGCACCCACGCGCGTCACTCTCCCCACCCCCCGCGTCACCCCCGAGGTCACCCCCGGCCCCCCGGGTCACCGTCACCCCCCTTTCACGCGCGTTTACACACTCGGGCACGCTCTCCACCCCAGCTCCTGGCACACCCACGCACCCACTCGCCGACACGGAACCGCCCCCACGCCCGCACCGACCGGCCCGCCCACTGCCACTGCCACTCTCCCTTACACTCATCTGCACACTCGGGCTCATTCTCGGAGACCCCTCCCCATGGCCCCGACCTCCCCCCACACTCCCCACACCCACTCGTAGACGCGCGCCCGCCCCTCCCGTGCAGTTCCCCCCGCGGTACCACAACCACTGCCCGCTCACACTCACTTGCACACTCATTTGAACACCCAGAGGGGCTACCTGCCACCCCTCGCACCCACTCGCGACACGAACACCCCTCACGCACCCATCGCACACTCGCATTCACACCCATTTGCACACTCAGTTCACACCTGAACGCGCTTCTCCGCCCCCCCCACTGGC
This sequence comes from Parus major, assembly GCF_001522545.3. NCBI lineage: Eukaryota > Metazoa > Chordata > Aves > Passeriformes > Paridae > Parus > Parus major. Next base: position 730,569 of record NC_031798.1, on the reverse strand, counting down.
AAACACTCTGACCCCTCGGGCGCCCCCGAACCCCCTCATCCCCCCCCCATGGTACCTCTGCGGGCGGGGCCGCCGCAGCCGGCGGGCACCGGGACCCTGCGTAGAGCGCAGCCCCCGCGGTTCGTCACGTCGTGCAGCCGCCGAGGCGCCGCCGCCGCCGCCGCCTCCACACAGCCGAACATGGCGGCCCCGGCC
>NC_031798.1:728303-730164 GCF_001522545.3 Parus major | reverse complement strand
GAGGGGTGGGAGCTTGGCTGGGAGGAGACAAACGGGGAGGGGAAATGGGGCAGGGCTTGGATGGGCGGGGCTGAATTGAGAGCAGGGCCCGGCGGAGAGGGCGGGGCCCGGAAAAGGCGGGGCCTTGAGTGGCTGGGCTTAGTAGGAATGGAGCTTGATCTCGGGCCGGGCTGGGCCTGCCCGGGGCAGGGTTTGAAGGGCTGGGCTAAATTTGAAAGGGGCGTGGTCTGAGCGAGGGCTGGGGCTCATGGGCGGGGCTGAATGGTGACTGGGCGGGGATTGTAACAGTGGGAGGGGCCTGGGGGCGCGGACACGAGGTGTCGTGTACATACGTGTCAAATGTGTCACACTGTATCAGACTTGTGTGTCTCCTCCGTGTGTCCCTGGGGGACCACCAGCCCCTCCCAGTCCTCATGTCAGTCCTCCCAAGTCCCCGCGTCACCCTCTTCCTTATTCCACCCCGTGCAGTCCCAGTCATCATGTCACCACCCGTCTCCCCAGTCCTCCCAGTTCTTCCAGTCCTGTCCCGTTCCCCATCACCTCCCCAGCCCTTGTCACCCCTCAATCCCTCCCAGTCCTACCAGTTCTCCCAGTGTCCCACGTCATCTCCCCAGTCCTTCCCAGTCCCTTTCAATCCCCTTTTCACTTCCTTCAGTGTGTCCATAGTGCACAGCTGTGTGTTGGCATGTCCAGGTGTGTCCAGGTGTGTGTGAGCATATCCAGGTGTGCATAGGTGTGTGTGTGTGTGTGTGAGTGTGCGCAACCGTGTCTGGGTGTCCCTGGACGTCTCCGAGTGTGCGAGGGCTGTGCCAACACCGCCTGCCCAACTGCATTCCTGGGGATCTGCATGAGTAACACACCTGTACACGGGATCATTGCACAAGTCACACACCTTAACACGGGGTGTTCACGTGTCACTGCACGTGTCACACACCCTTACACGGCCTCCAGCGTGCACACACATGTCTGGGCACAGGGACAAGTGTGCGGGGTGTGTCCCTGCATATCACACATACACGCACGTATCCCCATGCCCTGACACGCGTGTAGACCGTCCCCCTCCGCCGTGCTGCAGTTTCCCGAAGGGAGGGGTTGGAGTGGGAGCGGCGGGAATGGGCTAATGGAAAAAGTTTGGGTGGAAATTCCTCTCCCCGCCCCTCCCCCACTGCGGCTCAATGGTCCCTTTGTACGGTCCCGGCCCCTCTCCCGCCACGCTGGGACCCGGCTGTGTGTCTGCCCCAATGCCTGTGTCCTTACGTGTGTCCCCCCCATGTCTCCTCACAGCCCCCAAGTCCCCATAATTCCCTGTGAGCCCCAATCGCGTCCCCACCACGTTCCCCCGTGTCCCGCAGGTCTCCAACCTATGTCCCCCCAACTAGCATCCCCCCGTAATCCCTCTGCCCCCCAAGTCCCCAAAACCCCGGGTCCATCCCAATCATGTCTCCCCATGTCTTTTGTGTCCCCAGCGACCTCCATAACCCCGTGACCCCAATGTCCCCCATGTCCCTTATGCTGCCCCATGTCCCCATCCCCCCCCGAGTCGTGTCCCGCCGGTGTCCCCTGTCCCCCACGTCCCCATAATCCCGTGTCCCTAGTCGTGTTCCCCATGCCCCCTGTCCCAAATATCCCCCATGTCGCCACACATCCCCATATTCCCCATGTTCTCCATGTCCCTAGCATCCCCTATGCCCTCCCATGTCCCTGTGTCCCTGCATCCCCCCCACCTGTGTTCCTCATGTGCCCCGTTCCCAATTTCTTCCATGTCCGCTCCATGTCTCCCGTATCCCCCATGCCCCACCATGTCCCCTGTGTCCCCACACACTCCATGTTTCCCACGTCCCCGGTGACCCCATGTCCCCTG
>NC_031798.1:723419-727628 GCF_001522545.3 Parus major | reverse complement strand
CGCGCCGCGCCCCCTCCCGGCCCCGCCTGAGCATCAAGTGAGGGGTGTCCGGCCACCTCCGCGCCCCACCAGGAACCCCCGGAGGCGGTGGTGAGTGAGGGGCGATGAGGGGGACCCCCCTCTTAACGAGCCTGCAGAAACTGAGGCACGGAAAGGGAGGTTTCACGGTGGGGGTACTGAGAGGGCAGATCACCAGGGGGGTTTCACGGCGGGGTTTCGCGCGGGGGGATTTTCTCGAGGGTCTTCGCATGAGGTCTCTGGGGGAGGGGGTCCCCACAAATCCCCCACGGTGTGTCTGGGGGGGTTTCTTTGGGATGGGGATGCCGAAAACCCCCCGTGGGGTGGTAATCTGGAGGGTAAGTTGGGGGTCTCCATAATCCTCCGTGGCTTGCCTGGGGGATCCCTGTGGCAGGGTGTCTCCGTAACTCCCCGTGGCGCCTCCGGGACTCCCTTTGGACACCTGTGGGGAGGGGTCCGTGTGTGGGGGCGGGGGTGGGGTGTGCTGCTCTGTGTCACGTGACACGAGCCAAGATGGCGGCGTCCATGGGGACAGGAAGCGGAAGTGGCTCCGCGGAGGCGCCGTGGGGCAGCTGCGACGCCGCTGGGGACCTGGGGTATGGGGTCCCTGAGGGGTCCGGGGGTATGGGGTCCCTTAGGGGTCCGGGAGTTGCCGGAAGCGGTGGAAGGGCTTTGGAGGGTCTGAGACGTGTCTGGGGCATCCTACGGGGCAACTCTGGGGTCGGGGGAGGTTATGAGGAGTGGAGGGGAGCTGTGTGGGGCTGTAGGTGGTGTATGGGGGGCTTAAAGAGGATCTGCGTGGGCGAGGGTACTACGGGGGGTGCGGGGGTTCTATGAGGGCCCTATGGGAAGTCTATGGAGATCCTGTGCGAGGCCTGTGGAGGATTTGGAGCGTGCATGTGGGTCCTCTTGGGGGGTATGGGGGTCTGTGGGAGGTTGTGGGGAACTAGTGGGGTTTGGGGTCCATGGGGGTTCTGTGGGGTTGGGTGGTGTCTGTGTGGGCTTGGGAGGGGTGGTGTGGCCCATGGAGGAGTTGTGGGGGATTGTGTGGTGTATCTGTGATGCTGGGGGTCCATATAACTTACCATGGTTTGTTTTAGGGGCTGGGGGTCCTTATAACCCTCCATGGATCCCCCTTTTTCCTTCCCCAGGCCTTTCTGAGCCCCCTCCCCACCATGTTTCTGCTGCCTTGCTCCGCCCTCGCCCTCCTCCTGCTTACCTTCCTGGCTCTGGAGCCACCCCCGCGCCGCCCCTCACCCTCCAACCCTGCGTTCTGCCGCTTCCAGCGGGAATTCCTGCTGGGATACCTCCCGGCGCTGGCTGCGGACTGGCTGCAGGGCCCACTGCTGTTCCAGCTGCTGCATAGCCGAGGCTTCCTGCGCAGCCAGATCGCTGCCCTCTACTCCTGCGGCTTTGCCTCCAACGTCACCTTTGGCCTTGTCTCTGGAGTTTTTGTGGATCGGCTTGGCCGGAAAAAGTCCTGTGTGTTGTCCTCGGGGCTGTGCTCCGTGTCCTGCCTGCTGCAGCTCTCCCGGGATTTCCTGGCACTGGCAGCTGGCCGGGTCCTGGCGGGGCTCGGCACCTCTCTGCTCTTCTCTGCCTTTGAGTCGTGGTACATCCATGAGCACCTGGAGCGCCATGACTTCCCAGCCGAGTGGATTCCCAGCACCTTCTCCCGTGTGGCCCTCTGGAACAGTGGCCTGGCCATGGCAGCTGGCCTGGTAGCCGAGCTGGTGGCTGAGGGGCTGGCGTTGGGCCCTGTGGCCCCATTCCTGGTGGCCGTGCCCTTCCTGGCACTCTCAGGGATCTTTGCTGGGAAAAACTGGGATGAAAACTATGGGAAGAGCCGGCCCTGCAGTAAGGCCTGTGGAGAAGGCCTTCGGGGCCTCCTATCTGATCCGCGGGTGCTGCTCCTGGGGCTGGTCCAGGCCCTCGTGGAGAGCATCCTCCTCATCTTTGCCTTCCTTTGGACACCTGTCCTGGAGCCACATGGGATCCCACTGGGAATTGCCTTCTCGGGATTCATGGCTGCCAGCGCTGTGGGCTCAGCCCTGTTCCGGCGTGGAGTCACTGGGAGGCTCCGGCTGCAGCCGCTGCAGCTCCTGCCCAGCTCTGTCCTACTCCTGGTGCTGGCTCTTCTGGTCCTGGCACTGCCACTGTACCCACCCTGTGACTTCCTTGCCGTGCTTGTGCTGCAGCTCTCCTGTGGGATTTACTTCCCAGCCATGGCATTCCTGCGGCGCCGGATGGAGCGGGGAGGGGATGCGGCAGGAGGAGCGCGGTGGCTGCGGCTGCCCCTTGGCCTGGGGGTGTCACTGGTGCTGCCAGCACTGCCTGGGGACCCCATGGGGACACGGAGGGTGTTTGGGGCCGCGGCCCTGGCAGCGCTGGTGGCACTGGGGGCAGCTGGGGGTGTCCTGGGCACCACCCGTGGGGATGAGGAGCTGAAGGTAGGGGGCGAGGGGCTGCTCGAGGGGGACACTGGGGAATGACGAGGACATTGGGACAGGGACACTGGGACAGCTCAGCTGGGATGTGATGTGATGTGATGGGGACACTGGGACAGTTTGAGGATGTGACAGGAACACTGGGGGTGATGGGGACATGGACACTGAGACAGCTCAGTGAGGACACCGGGGTGTGACTGGGACAGCTTGACAGGAACATAGGGGTGTAATGGGGATGTTGGGGTGTGATAGGAACAGGGACACCAGGATGTGACTGGGATACCAGGACAGCTTGGTGAGGACACTGGGGTGTGATAGGAATGGGGATGCTGGGGTGGCACAGGGACACCAGGACAGCTCAACGAGGACACCAAGGTGCGACAGGGAGACCAGAATGCGACAAGGACAGAGACACTGGGATGTGACAGTGTATAGGGACACAGGGACAGTTTGATGGAACACTGGGATTTGACAGGGACAAGGACAGTAATACCTGGCTGGGACAGGAATACTGGGATAGCTCAACAGGAACACCAGGGTGTGACTGGGTCAGGGACATGGGAAGAGCCCATGGAGTCACCAGGCAGTGATGGGGTCACAGTGTCTCACCCCCCATGCTGAACTGTGAGTGACAGAAACTGAGACAGCCAGTAGGGACACTGAGCTGTGGTGGGTCACAGTGTCACCCCACAGTGGACTGTGGGTGACTGGGACGCCTCCTTAGGCCACTGAACTGTGATGGGTCATGGTGTCACTCCACAATGGACTTTGGGTGACAAGACACTGGGGCACCCCACTGGTGACATTAAGCTGTGACAGGTCACAGAGTTACCCCCATAATGAAATGTAGGTGACAGTGACACTGGGACACCCCAATGGTGACCTGTTGTCACCCCCACAATGAACTGTGGGTGACAACATAGGGACACTGCAAGGTGACACTGAGCTGTGACAGATCATGGTGTTACCCCCATAACAAGGTGAACCCCCCAGGTGACACCCAGGCTGTAAAAGGTCACACAATGCCACCTCCCCCAAAGTGCAGCAGGGGGGACATGGAGACACCAGGCCAGGTGTGGTCTGTGACTGACCCCGTGTGGTGTCATGGGGGGAGGCGTGTGTGTATTAATTACTTAATTCATTTCTAATAAATTCACCCAATAGAGGTGTTTGTGAAGTTGTCCCCCAGCCCCCCAACTCCCAAACCTGGGTCTGGGGGACACTGAAACCCTCTGAAACTGGGGGTGCCACCAGTTCAAACCAGTGACTGCTAATCCAGCCATGTTCCCAGTGTAACCCTCGTGCTGGTTTGACCACAAGCCAAGCCCCCTCAGTGCCTCCAGTTTCCTCCAGTTCTCCCCAGTCCTCCCAAAAGCCCCCCATCCCCCCTATTTTCCAAGTCTCCCCAGTTCCCTCAACTCCGCCTCCATTCCTCACACTTCCCCCCAGTGCCCCCAGTAACTCCTGGCTCCCGAATTCTCCCCAGTTGCTCCCACTGCCTGTCGTGTCCTCGGGGGGGCGCCATTACGCCTGGTGCACCCATGCCCGCAGCGTCACGTGATCGTGGCGCATGCGCATTCCCCGGAAGGCTCCGCCTCCCGCCCTCTTCAGCTTCAGCTTCCAATCGGCACCGTCAGTCAGTGGCGCAGACGGTGCCGATTGGTCCGCGGGGCGCAGTGGGCGGGCGCAGGGAGGAGGAAGCGAGCGGGACCCGGATGTGAGCGCGGCCCATGGAGGGGGCGGG
>NC_031798.1:716050-721983 GCF_001522545.3 Parus major | reverse complement strand
CCCCGCGGCCGCTGACCCGCGACAGCAACTACTTCGAGGTGAGCCTGGGGGTCCGGGGGGCGCGGGCTGTCCCGGGGGGGGTCCAGAGCCCTGACCCCACCGCCCCGTGCCCAGGTGTCCATCGTGGACAGCGGGGTCCGCGGCACCATCGCCGTGGGGCTGGTCCCGCACTGCCACAGCCTCGAGCACCCCCCGGGATGGGGGCCCGGCTCTGTCGCCTACCACGCCGATGATGGAAAGTGAGTGTCAGGATAGCGGGGGGCGGGGCCAGGATGGCGGGGATTGTTGGGAGAGTGGGGAATGTCGCGATAGCAGGGAGGTGTTGGGATAATTGCGAGTCTTGAGATATTAAAGAATTTCGTGATATTGGGAGATGTCATGACATTGAACAGTGAGATGAAGGATGAGATGCTTTGGGATATCGGGGTGCCGGAATAGTAGGGGGATGTCAGGATATTCAGGGTTTGGAACCTCGGGCATGTCGGGTATTGGGGGGAGCCACAGGGGCAGCAGGACTGGGAGGTGCTGGGGGCGCTGGGGCCTGTCACGATATTTGGGGTCTGCTCTAGGTTTGGGGTCCCCCGTTACTGACACCCTTTCTCCCATTCTGAACCTCCCATTTTCGGGGTACCCCCCATTTTTGGTGTGCTCCAGGCTCTACAGTGGCCGGGCCAAGGGGCGCCAGTTCGGCTCCAAGTGCAGTTCTGGGGACCGGATCGGCTGCGGCGTTGAGAGGGGCTCGTTCGGGGCCCCCCCAGCCCAGGTTTTCTTCACCAAGAATGGCCAGAGGGTGAGGGGACCCCCACCCTTCTCCAGAGCACCCTCAAAATTCACCTGGGCACCCCTAAACCTCCCGGAATCCCCCAAACAGGGCATCCTTTTGCCCTCTTCCCCAGCTACTCTTCACAAAGAATGGACAGGAGATGGGGGAACCTCCAAATCTTCTGAAACCCCAAAGCCTCCAGAGCTCCCCACTTCCCACTTTGGTGTTTCCCTGAATCCCAAATGGGGGGGCCTGGGGGGTGCCCTTGTTCCCGAGTCCCCTGCACCCCCTGACTCCCCTTAATTGCAGGTGGGGGGTCTGGGGGTGCCACTGTCGCCCCCGGGGCTGTTCCCAGCCGTGGGGCTGCACTCACTGGGGGAGGAGGTTCGGCTGCATCTGCCGCCACCCGGGCCCCCCGAGGACGAGGGGGGCGCGATGCTGGTGGACAGCCTGGAGGAGGAGTGGGGGAGGCTCCATGACGTGCGGCTCTGCGGCTCCGTGAGCACCCGGAAACTCGGGGGTTTCGGGGGGTCAGGGGGCCGGGAGAGGGAAAAAGTGGGGCTGGAGCCTCTCCCAGGACTGGGGATGGCCCAGGGAAGTGAGAAGGGAGCTCAGAATGAGGACTGAGGGGGGAAGTCTGTTGGAAGAGGTTGGACCCCCTCCCTGGGCGCAGAGGTCAGAAATTTATGAAAATTTATGGGATGGGGAAAATTTGGGCCTGGGAGTTCGAGTAAGAACAGTTTTGGGGAGGGGACAAGAGGTGTCCCCAGTCCTGTGGAGGGTGAAATGGGGGGCCATGACAGGGGAGCAGGGTAAAGGAGGTCACAGCAGCGACATTGGGACTCGGGGGTTCTTGGGTGCCCCTGAAATCCCCTGTGCGTGCCCCCCGACCCTCTGTGACCCCCCCCCCCTCAGCCTTTGTGATCCCCCAGATTCCCCCGGGACCCCCTAAACCCACCCAGGTGTTGTTATTACGTAGAGATGGGGAAGAATTTCACGGATCTGGGGCTGGTCCGGATTGGGAGGTACCCCTTTTTCCCCCCCTGTCTGAGCCCACTCTGTGCCCCCCCAGGTGTTGGAATACGTGGGGAAAGGGAAGAGCATCGTGGATGTGGGGCTGGCCCAGACCCGGCGGCCGCTCAGCCCCCGCAGCCACTACTTCGAGCTGGAGATCCTGGACCCGGGCGAGAAGTGCTACATCGCCTTGGGTGTGGCCAGGAAGGTGCGCGGGGGGCTCGGAATTGGAGTCGGGGGGCTGGGGTGGGTGGAGATAAGTACGGAGCTGGGAGGGGCAGGGAAGTGGGGTGGCGGCCCGGGGGCTTACAGGGGGAGTAAAGGGCGGATGGAGCCTCCTTCAGGGTTGAGAGTGGCCAATGAAGGTGGGGAGGGGGCTCAGATTTGGGGGTGCAGGTTTGGGGGGAGGGGGCTAGACCTCTCCACCGGTTCGGGGCTGGATGGAAAGATGGGGAGGTGTCAAAAATGAGAGTTTTGGGGGAAAAATTGGGGCCCACAGGGTTGGGGTGGCTGGGCCCCCCACATTGCCCTCACCTCCCTCCCCTGTGCCCCCCCAGGATTACCCCAAAAATCGTCACCCCGGCTGGAGCAGGGGCTCGGTGGCCTATCATGCGGGTGAGCCCCCCCAAAAGTGGGGGAGACCCCCAAAATGGGCGGGACCCCCCCCCCGCCAAATGCAGGACCCCAATAGTGGGACCTCCTTCTACTCTTTCTCCCCCTGAAAACCCCTTTCCCATTTTTACCCCCTATTTTGGGTTGCAGCCCTATAATGAGGGTCTGGGGATCTCCCCCATGACCTTGGGGGTCCCCCTTAACTTGAGGAATCCCCATGACCCCTCCCTCTTCCCTTCTCCTTTCCTCCATTTTTTTTTCCTTCATTCTCTTCCTTTCCCAACCCAGTTTCCTCCTTGTTTTTTGGGGTGCACTCCCACTGAGAGTCTGAGGGGTGGCTTCCAGCCCCTTGGGGGGGTCCCCATTTTCTCCCCTTTTTTCCCCCCTTTTCTCTCCTTTCTCCCCCGTTGCCCTTTCATGCCCTTTGTCCTCTTCTTCCTTCCACTTTTCTCAGGCCTATTTCCCTCCTTTTTTTGGGGTGCACTTCCATGGGAGGGGTCCCCCTCATGACCTGAGGAGTCCCTCCTGATTTGAGGGTCCCTTTGTGCACCCCTCCATCCCCAGTTGTCGCCTTCTCCGTTTCCCCCTCCTCCTTCTCTACCTGTAACTCCTTTCTTTGCCCCTTTCTCTTCCTTTTTTTGTGGTGCACTGCCGTGGAGGGTTTCTGGAGGTTTCCCCCACGAACTGGGGGATCCTCCTAATTCGGGGTCTCCCCCCAGATGACGGAAAGCTGTTCCATGGCAGCGGGGTGGGGGATCCCTTTGGCCCCCGCTGCTACAAGGGCGACGTGATGGGCTGTGGGATCATGTTCCCTCGGGATTACGGCCGGGACAGCGAAGGTATCGTGGGGCTGGGACCCCCAAAGTCTGGGCGGGCCCTGGGGGGGGTCCCTCACCCTTTTCCCTGTCCCAGGTGACAGCGATGATGCTTCAGAGCCCCCTGAGGTGAAGGTGAAGGTGCGCAATGTGATGTACCTGGAGGAGGAGGAGGAGGAGGAGGAAGAGGAAGAGGAGGAGGAAGAAGAGGATGGGGAGGACATGGAGCAGGAAGGCAGGAAAGTCGTGGTAAGGGTGGGGACACCTCGCCAGAAAAAAAACAGTACCCTGAAAAACTCCTCCACCCCAAAATTCTTCTTTGTCCTCCACTGGGATCCTTTTGAATCAGTCTGGGGGCTCCAGCAGCTGGATTTTGGGAGGTTGGGGGATGTCCTGCCCCCACTCATATTTTAGGATGAACCCCCGTTTGTCTATGATCCCCACATGTATTTGTGCCCCACCCCTGGACCCTCCATCACCCCAAAATCTCCCCCACAACCCCCACTGGCTTCTATTTACCATGACTCACTGCTTTGCCCCCACTTTTTGTGGAGATTGGCTTCTCCCCGCCCTCCCCTTATAGTTTGGGGTGACCCCCAGCATGTCTTTGTGCTCCCTCAAAAACTCTCCCCAAAATTCCCCCTTCACCTCACTTTTGTCTCATCTTTCCTTGCCTTATTCCCCCCTGTACCCCTGTTTTTCTGGGGGTGATGGGGTTTCCCTGGCCCCCTCCCAATATAGGGGTGACCCTCCCGATTTGTGCCCCCCCAGGTGTTCTTCACGCGGAACGGGACAGTCGTGGGGCGTAGGGAGGTTGGGGTCCCCCCTGGGGGTCTCTTCCCCACTGTGGGGATGCTCAGCACTGGCGAGAGGGTCAAGGTGGACCTGCACCCCCTGAGCGGATAAAGGGGGGGCCAGCGTGGGACACCCAAAACCTGAAACCCTCTGGTGCTCCCGGACCCACCCTGGGCTCTCCCAGTGCACTTCAGGGTGTTTGCACAACAATGGAGACCCCCCCCCCCAAGGTGGTATTTGGGGTTTCACTCCTGCCCCCCCCCCCCATAATTTTGGGGACTCTTTGGGGGAGGGGGGTCCCCTAATTTAATCCCTCCATTGGCCCCTCAAATGTACCCCACTCTTGCCCCCCAAGGTGTTTTTTGGGGGTCTCAACCATGGCCTCCACCATATTTTTGGGGGGCCCATTCCTGCCCCACCCCCATGTTTTTGGGGGACTCAATCCTGTCCCCCCCCAATTATCCCAATGACCGCTTCAGGTGGCTTTGGGGGGGTCTCAGTCCTGTCCCACCACTGGTGAACCTTGTGCACCCCCCAGAACCCCCCAAATCACCCTTTTGACTCTCTCTAGTCACCCCAACCCCTTCCACTCCACTGACTCTCCAGTGCCCCCCCCACATCACACCTGAGCCCTGCCATCTCTTCCAGCACTTCACATTCTTGGGGGGCTCCAGGGGGCAGAATTAGGGGTTCCCCCCCATCATGAATGTAACCTGGCCCTTCCAATCCTGTGGGACCCCCAGTCCCCCAGTTCTTCGGTGGGGGCTGGGCTGGTTTTGGGGTCCCCTTTGACGTTTGCACATGGTGGGGGTGTCCCCATGCCCCCCCTCATCAAATAAACCCATTTCTTACACCAAAATAAATGTGGATTTATTTGGGTTCTCCCAGGAACCCCCAGATAGCAGGGGTGTCCCTGTGCCCCCTCTTCTACCAGCCCCCCTCTCTTGAGAGGGCAGTTCAGGGGGTGCAGTAGGTTTTGGGGGGCCTCCAAGAAGGGGTGGGAGGGTCTGGTGAGTGTTTTTGAGAGGTTGGGGAAGGGGTCTTGCGGGGAGTTTGGGGAGAAATCCAGTAGGACTTTGGTGATGAAGATGGTGGTGAGGGCGATTATGGGCATCCCCTTGTGCTCTCCCCAAATCGGGGGTGTCAAGGAGAGTTTGGGAGGTCCAGGGATGGTTTTGGGGAAGCCTCCGGGAGGTTTGGGGGTGTTCAGGACCTTGGTGATGGTGCTGATTATGGCAGGGGGCTTGGTTATGTGTGTCCCTCTGTCCGCCCCTTGGAATGGTGGACTCTGGGGGTTTTGGGCATCCCCAGACATTTTTGGAGGTCCCAGGGGGTTCTGGGGGTCCCTCAAGGTTGTGTCCCCAGCAGGACCTCGGTGAAGATGCGGGGGGAGTCCCACTGGGTTTTGAGGGTGCCCCTGAGGACCCCTGCCTCGGGGGACTTTGGTAGTCCCCAGATGGTTTCTGGGGTCCCAGGGAGGTCCCTGGGGTCTCTCAGTTCCGCGTTCCCAGCAGGACTTTGGTGACGAAGGTGACGATGGCCCCTGCCGGCTGCTCGGGGTCCAGCTCCGCAAACACGTGACATGTGTTGGCCCCCCCCGGTGCTCCTGCCTGCTTGGCCACGAACCCGAAAATCCTGGGGGGGCCAGCAGGGAGGAAGGGGCAAGGCCAGAGTCAGATCTGTGCCGCCCTCCTTTCCGGGGGATTCAGTCCTGGGGGTCTCTCTATGTACCTGGCTGTGGTCCCGTCGGGGTTCATCCACCTGGGGGGTTAAAGGCGTTGGGAGGTCTGGGAGGGTTTGGGTGACTGGGGGTCCCCCTGTGCCCTCCGTATGCCCTCCCCTCACCTGCGGTCCTGGGGGTCAGTGCTGCAGTGGGTGATGCTGCTCACAGGGTAGTGCCGGCGGAAAAAGAGCCTGGGGGTGGTGGGCACAGG
>NC_031798.1:714295-715940 GCF_001522545.3 Parus major | reverse complement strand
AGGGTGGGTTTCTGGGCCAGGGTCGGTGGGTGCCGAGGGGTTTGGGGAGAAGGTTGGGGTTGGTCTTGGGAGATGTCGAGGTTTGGGGGATCAGTTGCTTGGAGGATTTGGGGTTTAGTGGGGTTGGTGGTTCCAGGGGGTGGGGGTTTGGGGGCATTTGAGAGGGTTTGAGGCGTTGGCGTTTGGGGGTTGGGAGGTTTTGAGGAACTGCTGGTATTGGTGCGTTTGTTTAGAGGGTCAGTGTTTGAGGGGATTTTGGTTTGAAGAGCTCTGGATGTAGGGGTTGGGTGATTTGGGGAGGGTTGGGGGACAGGGGTGATGGGGGGGTTAGAGGGGTCAGGGTTTGGAGGATTTCTTGGCTTGGGGGTTCGGGGGTCCCTCACTTGCGCTGCCGGTCCGTCAGGGTGATCCCCTGTGTTGACACCTTGAAGTGCACGGGGCTGGAGGGGGGCTGGGAAGACCCGCCTGCACTCGCAATCCCCTCCAGAAGGGACCCCACGGCCTTGGCCACAGCCTGGGGACCAGTCAGGGCCTCGGTTCCCACCGAGCCCAGGAACAGCACAGAGCAGGCTGGGGGGTCAGTGAGGAGAAAGCTGCCCAAAACTGGGACAGCCTCCCCAAAACCAGGACCAGCTCCCGCAGTGCTCCCAGTCCCGACGCCAACCCCACACAGGTGACCCAATTTCAGTGCCTGCACCACCCCAGTAACTCCCCCCCATCCCAGTGCCCCTCACTCCAGTATCCCCGGTACCACCCCCTGTGCCCCTGGTACACTCCAGTGTCCCAAATGCCGTTTGCCCCAGTGTGCCCAGTTGCCCCAGTACCCCCAGTCCCACCTGCCCCCTGCCTCAGGAGGGCTCCGGCCGTGCTGACATTGGGGGGTCCGGGGGGGTCTGGGGCTCCCTCCTGCAGCTCTGGGGAAGGAGAGCACAAGGTGGGGGGGGGGCAGCTGGGACTACCCCGTGCCCCACCAGGAACTGTCCAGAACTCTCTGGCAGGGGAAATTAGGGGGTTGGGGGAATTTGGGGGGGATTTAGGGGGCTGGAGGAGTGTCTGGGGGGTTCCGTCTGCTTTCTGGGAGTTCCCCACTGTTTAGGAGTGTCCCTGCAATTTTGTGGGTTCCCACGGTTTTAGGAGCTCCCGTGGTATTGGGATTTTGCGATTTTGGGGTATCCTTGCGTTTTTGAGGTGTCCCAGCAGGTGTTCAGGAATGTCCCCGCGGGGATTTTGAGGTGTCCCCGCTGTTTTTGAGGTGTTCCTTCTTGGATTTTGGGGGTTTCCCTGGGGAGCTTTTGGGGGAGCTCCCAGGGTCTTTTGGGGTGTCCCCGTGGGGTTTTGGGGATGTCACATGAGAGTTTTGGGTTGTCCACACAGTTTTTGGGTGTTCCCGCAGTTTTTGGGGTGCCCACCTGCGTGGGGGATGCGGAGGGTGCACGGTAGCGAGATGGGCGTGATGGAGTGCTGCAGCACCAGTGCCGGGAGGCTCCCTGTGGAGAAGAGGGGTCAGGGCACCCCAAAACCCCCGCTGATTCCCCGATGCCGCCACAGATTCTCCCGGATCCCAACCCTCCCCCGACCCCTCTAAGCCCCGAGTTCCCCTTGAGACCCCACTGACCCCCACAGCCCCTCCCACTGACTTCCCCCC
>NC_031798.1:703509-713269 GCF_001522545.3 Parus major | reverse complement strand
GCCCCCATGGCCCCCCACAATCCCCCGGGCGTCCCCAGCGCCCCGTACCCCCGTACCTTCCTCCCGGGACAGCCCCGGTTTGTACCAGAACTTGGTCGTGTCTTGCACGAAGGTGCCCCCGGGAGGGGTCTCGCCCGGCCCCGCCCCAGCCGAGGGGTGTCCCTGGGCCCCCCCCGGGCTGCGCTGGGGTGAGGAGGGGTCCCGGGGTCCCCCCGGGGCCGGGGGATGTCGCTTCTCGGGCAGGGGCGGTTGCGGGGGCGGGGGCGACCCGGGGGTGCCGCTGCCGGGGGAGGGGGCCCGGGGAGACTCGGGGAGGGCGCGTGGGGCGTCCGGCCAGGGGATCCCCTCAATGGGGCTGCGTCGCCCTGGGGTCACAGAGAAAGGGGAGTTCGACCCCCAGAAGTTCTTTTTAAGGGGGCCTCCAAAAACCTCCCTCCAGTGGCTCCTTTGCTCCCTGCCTCTCCCTAACACCCCCCGGTTCCCCCAATCACCCCTTTAAACCCGCCAAACTCCCCCGAACCTCCCTCAGTTTATGCCTCAGCTCCCCCAAGGCGCCCCCAGCCCCTCTGTGGCCACGAACCCTTCCCAGAAGCACCCCTAACCCCTTTAGACCCCCCCTCAATCCAACCATCACCATTCCAGACCCCCTCCATGAACCCTTTTACCTCCCACAGATCCCCCCCCTAGGACCTCCCAATAGCCCCTTCAATTCCCCACAACTCCCCCAAGAAGCCCCCACAGCCCTTTTACATCTCCTCCATGTCCCTAATACCGCTCAGGACCCCCATTAATCCTTTTGCCCTCCCATCTTTACCTGTTGGCTCCTGGGGCTCCCCCATGGCGGGGGGATCGTAGCCCCCTTTTCCAGGCGGGTGTCCCCGCTCCAGCCCCAACCCGGGGCGGCCGCAATGGGGGCAATTTGGGGGCTCCAGAGGGAGCGCGGGGGGTCCCTCCCAGCCATGCCTGCCATAAATTGGGCGGGTGGGGAGCGGGGAGACGCCCCCCCAGCCCTGGCAGTCCTGACAGGGGCAGAGGGGCGAGAGCCCTCCCAAAAGCAGGTACCCCCCCGCCACTGGGCGCCCGTAGCCCCCCCACGGGGGGAACCCCTCGGACAGCGAGCGCTGCACCCCCCGTTTTGGGGAGTCCCGGGGGGAGGCCAGGCTGGCTCGTCGGCACAGCGGGGGGCACGGGGGGACCCAGGGGCTGGGGGGGGCCCAAGGGCTCGGGGGACTGTGGGATACTGGGAGGCTGTGAGGTGCGATGGGGCTGTGGGATATCTGGATCCCATGGGATGCTGTGGGGCTGTGAAGTGAGGGGGTCCCGTGGGCTACTGGGGGGCTGCAGGATGCCGGGGTGTCATGGGAAATCAGGGTCCCGTGGGGGGCTGGGAGTGCCTCGGATATTGGGGTGATGTGGGAGATTGGGACCCCAGGGGATACTGGAGTGCCATGGGGTTTTAGGGGGCTGTAGGATGTTGGGGGGCTGTGGGGGGCTGAGGTCTCCTGGGATGTAGGTGTCCCATAGGGTGTCAGGGTCTCATGGATTACTGCGGTGCCGTGGGATATCGGGGGGCTATAGGATGTTGGGGACTTCTGGGCTGGTGGGGGGCTATGGGGAGTGTGAGGGCCCTGGGATGCTGGGGATCCATGAGATGGTGGGGTCCCGTAGGGTGATGGGGAACCCTGGGATGTTGGGGTCCCATATGGTGTTGGGGTCTCCAGGGATGTTGGGGTCCCAGCTGGGGGGCTGTAGGGTATCGGTGACCCCTGGAATATCAAGGTCCCCTGGGATACTGGGGTGCTATTGGGCAACAAGGTGTTCTGGGATAGTGAGGTGCCATGGAATGTCGGGGACCCCCGGGATATTGGGGTCCTGTGGCATATTGGGGTCCCATAGGGTGCTGTGACCCCGTGGGGTGTTGGAGTCCCGGGGGATACTGGGGAGCCACGGGGTGCTGGGGTCCCGTAGGAAGTTGGGGACCCCTGGGATGCTGGGGGGCCATGGAGTGTCAGGGTCACGTGGGGCACCAGGGTCCCATAGGGTTTTGGGGTGTCATAGGGTGTGGGGGACCCCTGGGACCTGGGGGCCCCATAGGATGTCGGGAAGCTGTGGGGTGTTAGGGTCCCGCAGGATGTGAGGAGGCTGTGGGGAGCAGGGGTCCCATGGAAAGTGGGGGTCCCCTGGGAGGGGGAGCTCTTATGGGATATCGGGGTCTCATGGAATGTGGGGGTGCAGTGGGATATCGGGGTTCCAAGGGATATTGGGGTCCCGTAGGATGTGGGATTCCTGTAGGGTGCTGAGGTCCTGAGTGGTTCAGGGGTCCCATAGACTGTGGGGGTCCTGAGCAGTTCAGGTGTGTCAGGGGGCTCTTCCCCTGGGCCGGGGGTCTTGCGGTCCCCCTGCACCCCAAACCCCCCCAGCAGCTGCTCCAACTCCCGACGCTCAGCAGCCGTGGGGGGCGGGGGGCGGCCATGGGGGGCTCCAGGTGGAGGTGGGGAGTCAGAATCCCCCCCGGGTGGGGAGGGTCCCCCCTTCTTCTGCACGCGGGCGTAGGGGCTCCCATCCAGGGGACCCCAAGTGTGGGAGAGCTCTGGCGGGGGAAAGGGCTGTCAAAACCTCTCTCCCCGCATCCCCAAAACCCAACCCGGAACACCCCGGGAACTCCTGTCTCCTCCCCCATCCCCTTCAGGCCATGGGGGACCCCTCCCGTACGCCCATATTGCCCCCCAAAGCCCCCCGTGCTCCCCCAGTTCCTCGCATTTTCTCCAGGCCTCCCCCAAATCCCCGCCCTCCCATATCGCGGGGATTCCCTGAAACCCCCGAACACCCTCAGTCCCCCCAGCCCCTCAAATCGCCCCAGCCACCCCTGACACTCCAGGTCACCCCAACACCCTCCAGCACCCTGAGACCCGCCCCGAGTGCCCCAAACCCCAGGCTATGGGGTCCTTCTTCCGCCCCCCATGCCTTGGGGACCCCGCCGACCCCCTCTTACCCTCGGGGCTGTCCCAGTGCCCATCGTAGGAGTCACGCCGAACCGCGGGGTCTTGCACCCCGTAATCGATGGGGGAGGCGGGGGGGCCGCGTGGGGGGACCCAGCCTTGGGGGAGGAGGGAAGGAGGGGTGGGCAGTGAAAAGGGGGCCCGGCGGGGTATCCCCGGGCGTCTCCGCCCCCCAAAACTCACCTTCGACCCTCTCGGGGCCTGAGGAGAAGATGAACTCGACGGTGGCGTCAGGGGGGAAGCGCTGGTCTGGGAAGGCATGACGGGCGGTTTGGCGGGGCGGGGGGCGTCCCCATAATCTGCACCCCCAAATCCCCCTGTATCCCCCCAATTGCCCATTCCCAGTTCTCATCTGCCTCTGCACGCCCAAATTCCCCCAGGTCTGCCCTCCTTGTTCTCGTCGGGGGGGGCGGCACAGGGGAACTGGGGCATGTCCCCGTAATCTGTGCCCCCAAATCCCCCTGTGTCCCCTCTCCTGGCACCCTCCGAGTCACGCCAGGACTCTCCCCCCAACCCCCCCAGCCCCCTAAGCACCCCCAAACTCTCCCCGTCCTCTCGTGCCCCCTCAAAACCCGAAGCCACCCAGAGCCCGCAGTTGCCCCAGCTCCCTCTGATCTCCAGCCCCTCGCACTCCCCCACGCCCCCACCTTGCCAGGCCAGGTCGAGCTCGTCCCGGCGCAGCCTCAGGCGGGGTCCGCGCAGGGTCCCCGTGTGGAACTGAACCCCAAAAACCGCCTCGCGCCCCCCCCGCCGGTGGTGGTAACAGCGCACCTGGGGGGGACACGGACAGGTGAGTTGGGGGGAGCCACACACACAAAGTTTAGGGGTGGTCGTGCCTTCCCCGCACGCCACCCGCGAGCCGCCCCACGACCCTTTGAGAACCCCCCCGGCCTCCCCCCTCGTCCTCCGACACCCCCCCCTCACCATCACGTCCCCCTTGAGCAGCAGCGCCGGTTCCAGGGTGACACAGAGCGACTGCGAGGGGGGGGCGCTGCTGGGGGAAGAAAGGGGGGGCATTAAAGTTTGGGGAGCAGGCTTGGGGCAGTCATTTTTGGGGGGGTGTCAAGATTAGGGGTACTCCCTGAAACCCCAGCACCCGCAGAGCACTTGGGGAAATTGGAGGGAGCCCCTGGACCCCTCCAAAGGAGGGGTCGAGGTTCGCATTCTGACATGCAGGTTTGGGGGGTGGGGTTGTAAACTTTGGGAGCGCCCCGGGACCCCTCAATGGGCACAATGGGGGATGTGAGGTTTGGGAGGGGCCGGGGACCTCCCGAGGTGCAGGGGAGGTCAGATTTGGGGTGGGGGAGGGTGTTACTCACTAGACCCCCGAGGTGTAGACGAGCTGCAGTGATTGGTAGATCTTGAGGAAGGGGCGGCAACCTTGGGGGAGACACGGGGGTATCACTGGGGGGCCCTGGGGGTTTGCTGGGGTACCCCCCCCCGCCCCAAACTGACCATCAGGGGGGTCGTAGGCGGGCAGGGGGGGCAGCAGGACGTGGTGCAGGAACTGGGGGGAGCTGTTCAGGCGGAGTCGCCCCGAGAGCAGTGCCCCAAAATCTTCTGTGTACCTGGGTGGGGGCACGAGTGGAACCCCTAGTCGCCCCAAAACCACTCCAAAAATCCCCTCAAAATGACCCCAAACACCAACTGAAACCACACCAAAAATCACCTCAAAACCACCCCAAAACACCCCTAAGAATCACCCCAAAACCATCCCAGAAACCACCCTAAACCCACACCAAAAGTTACCCCTAGAATACCCTAAAAGCATCCCAAAAAATCACTCCCACCCAAAAATCGCCCTAAGAAACACTCCAAAAATAACCCCAAAACAACCCCCAAAAACCATTCCCCAAAATCACCCCCAAAACACCCCAACTCCCCCAAATCCCGTCATGACCTCCCCTGACACCCCCTCCCCCCAGACCCCATAACCTCACCACAGTCCCCAGGACCTCTAAAGCCACCTGGGACCCGTCCCCCTTAAACCCCCCGACCTGCGCTGGGAGGGCTGCAGGACGTCCCCCAATTTCTCCTCGCAGAACCTCCTCATACTCAGTGCATTCAGCTCCTGCTCGGGGCTGGGGGGCCAAAAGTGGGGGTCAGGGTACCCCTAAAGCCCCCGCAACTCCCCGGGACCCCTAAGACTCCCCCAAGCCCCCCTTAATTTCTCCATAGCCCAAGTCCTCCCCATGACCCCCTTAAAGCCCCCCATGACCCCCCTCAGCCTCCCCATAGCTCCCCCACCCCTGACCCCTCTGGGTCACCTCTGAAGGCGAGAATTCTCCTTTAGACCCCCCCACTCTGCCCCCCAACTTTCCACAACCTCCTATAAACCCCCCCAGCCCCCCCAATAACCCCCATAAACCCTCCAAGCCCCCCCTCCCCTTTAATCCCTCCAATCCCCCAAAGACCCCCGGTGCCCCCTCACGCCCCACACGTTGCTGTAGTGCAGAAATGCCCCCACTACCACCCCGACTGGGGCCTTGCTGCCCTGGGGGAGGGTGAGGGGACGGGTGAGGACCCTCAGTACCCCCCAGTATACCCCCGTACCATTTCATATCTCCGAGGGACCCCCGACTGTCACACAGAGCCTCCCCAGTACCACCCAGTGCCCCCCCACATCCCCGAGTACCCCCCAGTGCTTCTCGGTGTCACCCCCACTGACACCCCCGTGCCCTGCAGTACCACCCAGTGCCCCCCATAGCCCCGAGTGCATCCCAGTAACGCCCAGTACCCTCTCCAGTGCCCTCACCAGTGCCCCTCCCTGCCCCCCAATACCACCCAGTGCCCGCCCAATTGCCCCGCAGACTCTTCCCCATTGTCCCCAGCCCCCAAACTCCACGGAAAGCCCCCTCAGAGGCTCCCAAACCCCCCCGGCCACGCCACCTTGCAGAGCAGCACGGCCACGTTGCGCGGGTGCCCCCCCAGACACCCTTCGAGCGCTTTACAGACGGAGCAGAGCAGTTCCAGAGGGGGGGCGAGAAGCTCCGGCCACCCGAAATCCAACACCTGGGGGGGACCTCAGAACCGGAACCCCAAACACCGCGGGGGGACCCCAAACCCACCAGGATACCCCCAAACCTCTCGGGATGCCCCCGGAACCCTCCCCCTCCCCAGGACATCCCCTCCCGAGACACTCCCAACCCTGCAGGGACCCCCCCCAGTAACCCCCGCACCCCCTGAGACTCCCGCAACCCCCAGGACAACTCCCCCCATCCCCCGGGACCCTCCCAACCCCGCGGGACCTGCCCCGGGACCCCCAAAACCGAGCGGAGGATCTCCCAAACCCACGAGACCCATCCCCGGGACCCGTCCGAGAGCCCCGCATGCCCCAGGACGCCCCGAATCTCTCGGGGGGACCCTCCTACCCCCCCAAGATACTCCCGGATCCCCCCTCACTTTGGGGTTCAGGCGCGTGAGGTCGCGGCGCTTCCCGGACAGGTTGAAAATCTGGGGGGGCACGGGGGGAGTCGGGGAGAGCCCGGACCCACCGAGGCGACCCCGAAACTGCCCTCGGACCCCCAGCCCACCCCTGGAACCCCCAACATCCCAGCCCCTTGCCACCCCCGGGTCCCTCGTGTCTTGTCCCTCGCCCAAGGGTCCCAATGGCCCCCGCAGCCCCCCTCGACCTCTCCCAGTGCTCCCAACAGCCCCCCCAGTGCCCTCCACAGCCCTCCCGGACCCTCCCGTTGCCCTCATTGCCCTCACCGTGTAGTTGGGGCCGTGCCGCGCCCCCAGGAGCTTCGCCAGGTGCCGCAGGTGCTTCCCGGGACCCCCCTCGCCGCTCCCCGGGACCCCCACGCTCAGGATCCGCTCGGTCACGAACGTCAGGTCCAGGGGGGGGAACGGGGGGACCTCGGGGCTGGGGGCGCGAGGAGTCCTGGGGGGAAGGAGGGACTGAGAACTGGGGACGGCACCCCCAGAACCCAACGGAGAGAATTTGACCCTCCGGGACTCTCTCAGCACTCTAACGCCCCCCTCAACCCCCCAACCCTCCCCGAGATCCCCCAAAAAAACAAAACCTCTTGGGATCTCCCCCAAATTCCTCCCCCCGCCCACATCCCTGAGATCCCCCAGCACCTCCAAACCCCCCGTACCTGGGCAGGGTGCTCCGCTGGGGGACGCTGTCCAGCGAGGAGCCCTGGGGGGTCGCGGGGGTGCCCCAAAAACGAGGAGGGGGAAAAATGGGGTCGGGGGGACCCAAAATATAGGCCGAGTTAAGGGGTGTCCCCAAACATGGGGGTTGGGCGTTCATGTGGGACCAAGACGGGGGAGCAAAGGAGGGGGTCAGGGTAGTCCCCAAAGCAGGGTGGGGTCGAGGGAATCAAGGGGGTTTGGGGGAGACAGGGGGTGTCCCCATAACAAGGCCGTGGGGTCAAGGGTCAGGGAGGTCTCCAAAATGTGAGGAGGGTTGGGAGGGGCAAGGTGGGACCAAGGGGGGTGTCAGAGGGGTCCCCAAAACACAGCAGAGTCATGGCGGTGTCAGGGGTGTCGGGGGAGGTCGAGGGGTCCCCAACACCTGCAGAGGGTGAGGGGGGTTTTCGGACTCCAGCAGAGGGGTTTAGGGGGTTCCCGGGAGGAGGGCTGGGGATACCGGGGGGAGGTTAGGGGTCACGGGCGGGTCAGGGAGTCGAGGGGGTTTTGGGGGTTCGGGGTTCTCACCACACGCTCACTACGCCGCACCGGGGCCGTGTTCCGCCTCTGGAGGGGCACAGCGAGGTCTGGGGGAGCCCGACCACCAGGGAGGAGGCAGGGTCCTGCCCGGGAGGGTTTTGGGGTCCCGAGGGGGATTTGGGGAGTTCAGGGTCCAGGGAGAATATCGGGGGCGCCGGATCCTGACAAGGGTGTTTGGGGCTGCCGAGGGAGAATCCCATCTCCTGCTTGCGGGGCTTGGGGGGGGTTTTACCCCTTCCGTGGGGTCCCTGATCCTGCCCGGAGAGTTTGAGGGTCCCGAGGGGAGTTCAGGGGGTCCTGCCTGGGGATGCTTCGGGGGTTTCAGATCGTGCCTGAGGGGTTTGGGGGTCTCGAGGGGAGTTTGAGGGGTCTCGGTTCTTGCCCGGGGGGTTTGGGGAGGTCGCGACCTCCCACACTCACCAGCTCAGGCGGGGGCAGAGGTTGGCACGGTGACGTCACCTGAATGAGGACACAGGGGTCATCCCAAATGGGACCCCAGCCCCAAATGGGCCCTCCGCCCTCGGCTGACGCCCCCGCCTCCCGTCGTACCTTGCTCTCACATCTCTTGTGGGCGGCGACTTTGCAAACTGGCGAGGGACAACGGAGACATCAGCACCCCCCAGGGCCCCCCCAGGGACCCCAGTACTCCCTCCCCAGTATCCTCCCGCTGCCCCCAGTAACCTCCCGGTATCCCAAATAACCCCTCACTTCCTCCAGTAAATACTCCAGTAAACTCCTCAACGCCCCCAGTAAACATCCAAGTAAGCCCCCAATGCTCCCAGTAACCTCCCAGTGCCCTCCCAGCGTCCCTAGTAACTTCCCAGTACCCCTCCACTGGCCCCAGTAACCTTCCAGTCCCGACCCCACTGTCCCCATTATCCCCCCCACCCCATTCCGCCGTCCAGCCCCCGCAGCGTGTCCCGGGGGTGTCACCTCTGCACACGAGCCCGTGGGGTCCCAGGGCGGTCCCGCAGCCCCCACAGGCTCCCCCCCGGTGCAGGCTCCGCTCTCGGAACGTGTGGGAGGCGGGTGCTGACGGCCGCGGCTGGGGGGACACGGGGAGGGGGGGTCACCGCATGTTCCCCGTGTCACTCCCATGACTTCGCGCGTCACTGCTGTGTCACCCCTATGACGCCCCCGTGTCCCATCCGTGTCCCTCCCATACTGTCCCCGACGTCACCTGCCATGTCCCCCGTGTCACCCTCTGTGCCTCTTTTGTGAACCTCCCGTGCTCTCCCCGGGTCCCCTCGGTGATCTCTTCCCCGTGTGCCGTCCCCTGTCCCTCCCAATTCCCATTGTGTCACCTCCGTGTCCCCTCATGCCGCCCCACTGCATACCCCCCCGTCCTCCTCTGGCCCCCTCATGTGTCCCCAGACTGTCACCCCCTTGTCCCCTCAGTGTCACCCGTGTTCCTCCTTGTGCCCCCCCGGTTCACTCCACGACTTCTCACAGAGCTCTCCGTGTCTTCCCCGACTCTCCCTTCGTGTCCCGCCCGAGACCTCTTGTGTCCCCTCCTTGCCACCCGTGTTCCCTCCAGGACGCCACACGTGTCCCCGCATGTGTCTGTATCATGTCGCCCTCTTGTCACCCCCAGTGTTCCCCCATGTCCCTCCCCCGTCCTTTCCTGCGTCCCTTGTATCCCTTCCCGGGTCCCACTCGTGTCCCCTCGTGTTGTCCTTGCGTCACCTCCCTGTTCCCCTCATGTCACCCCCAATGCCACCCCCGTGTCTCCCAAGTAATGCCCCCCATGTCCTTCGTGTCCCCCCGACTCCCTCCGCTTATCCCTCCCGTGATTCCTTCTCACTCCCGCGTCAACCCCACTCTCTCTCCCGTGTCCCCCCGTGTCCCCCCCGGGTCGCTCATGTCCCACCCGCGTCTCCCAGTGCCCCCTCGTCTCCCTCCCCGTGTTCCCCCCTGTGTCGTCCCGCGTGTCCCCCCCGTGTCACCCCTGGCCCCTCTGGCCCCCGGCCACGGACATCGAGTCCCGCAGGAAGCGGAGCAGGGACAAGCCCAGGAAATGTCCCCCCCTGGGACCACCCGCCGTTCCCACGGAGGGGGAGGGGCGTGGGAGTGTGTGCGGGGGG
>NC_031798.1:690468-703358 GCF_001522545.3 Parus major | reverse complement strand
GAGGGGTGAGCGTGGGAAAATATGGGGAGAGGGGGGAGCGGAGGGAGGGTCAGAGGCGACTTTCCACCCCCGGCCACCCAGCGTCACGCGTGGGAAGGGGGCGGCTGGAGCGGACCTCGGGGGAACCCCGCGGGGGCGCCCCAGGGGGGGGGTCCCGCCGCTTCTCCCCCCGCACCCAGCTCCCCTTTCCCGCACCCCACGAGGGACCCCCACCCACACAGGAACCTCCCCCCGGTCTTACCGTGTCGGGGCCATCGCGGCGGCCGAGCGCGCGCAGCAGCGTCCCCATGGCCCCGGGGGGCTTCATGGAGGAGCTCCACGGGGGCCTCGGGGGGTCCCAGGGGCTCCCGCGGGAAGCTCGGGGCTCCCCGTGGGTCCCGCGAGCGGCTCCGTGGCCGAAGGCGCGCGGGGAGGGGCCGTTTCCGCGAGCCCGGAGCCGCTTCCCGTGCCGGGGGGGGGGACACGGACACGGGGGGGGACACGGGGGGGACGACACGGGAACGATACGTGTGGCCACGGGGAGGGGACACCGGGAGGATCATAGGGGAGACAAGGAGGGGACACGGGCGACGCACAGAGGAGACACAGGGGGCAGACACGGCGGGGGGACACGGCGGGGACACGGACACAGGGGGGACACGGGCAGGGGACACCGGGAGGATCACAGGGGAGACGAGGAGAGGGACACGGGGAGGGCACGCACGGGGTGACATCTTCCCCTGCTGACGCTGCCTCAGTTTCCCCCTTTCTCCCTTCCAGTATCCCCCAAAATTCCCCCCGAGCCCCTCCGGGACCTTCCCGGCCCTGCCCCCGCCCTCTTCATCCTCCTCCTCCCACCGCCCCCCCGTTAAACAGGGACTCCCGAGCTCGGGGGGAAAAGAGGAGTGTGACCCACCCCATGGGGACCACTAAAGTCGAGGACAAGGGGGAGGCTGAGACTCCCCCACGGGATCCCCAAATTCGGTGGGAAAGGGGATGGATCCTCAGCCCCTGCAACCCCCAAACTCAGGGCAGGGGATGTAGGTTTGGAGGGGCTCGAGGGACCCCACACAAGCCCCGGATGGGCTCCCCGGGGGAGTGCAGGAACCCCAACCCCCTGCCTCGGAATGCTTCTGTGGGGAGCTCGTTTCAGGGGAGGAATTGGGGAGGGTGGAATGAGGGTACAGGGGGTTTTGGGAGGCGTTGGGGTGGCGCTTATTGAAGTGGGGACATTTTGGGTTGCACGGGGGGAATTGAGGTTCAGGAGGGGAACTGGGGAGCGGCTTTTTGGGGTGCAGGAAGAGGATTTGGGTTTGAGGGTTTTGGGGTGTATAGAAGGGACTGGGGGGCCTGATCAGGCGCCCCTCCCAGTGGAAA
This sequence comes from Parus major, assembly GCF_001522545.3. Taxonomy (NCBI): domain Eukaryota; kingdom Metazoa; phylum Chordata; class Aves; order Passeriformes; family Paridae; genus Parus; species Parus major. Next base: position 702,002 of record NC_031798.1, on the reverse strand, counting down.
TTGTCAGGGTCCCCTTCTCCCAGCCCCTGGGGTCCTCGCAGTCCTTGGGGCCCTTCCCCCTGCCCTGCCCCGCCCCGGCCAGGACAAACCCCCCTTTGTAGGGCCAGAGCCGCCGCGGGGGGGGCCCGCATTCCAGCGGTGGGGGAGGCGGGTTCCAGCATTCCAGCGGTTGGGAAGAGCCAGGAAAGAGGAAGGGCCGGGGGGGGGGGTGCATCCCAGGGCTCAGTGCTATGCCCGTGCCCCCAGTTAATTACCGTTAATCAGCAGGGGCAGAGGAGGAGGAGGGAAGCAGATCAGGATGAAGGTGAAGGAGGAACAATGAAAAAGGAGTAAGAGGATGAGGAATTAGGGATGAGGAGGAAGGAGATGGAAGGAGGAAAGTGAAGGAGGAAGAAGGAAAAATAGGAAGGACAGAGGGAAGAAGGAAGGAGTAGGAAGAATGAGGTGGAAAGAGGAAGGTAAAAGGGAAGAAGATGGAATGATGGAGGGAGGAGGAAGAAAAAAGGAAGAGGAAGGGGGGAGGAGGAAGAGAGGATGGAAGGAGGAGGATGAAGAAGGAAAAGCAAGAATAAAGAAGGATGGGGAAGGAGGAGTCAGTGGGACAAGGAAGAGGAAGGAGGAGGAATGGAATGACGAAAGAGAAGGATGGAAGGGAAAAGGAAGCTCTTCACCAGAGAGGAAGGCCAATGTTGGGACAGGAAATTCCCCCTGGGAGGCTTTGGGAACTGCCCCGTATCCCTTGGAGCAGGGTAGGAGAAGGGCAGAAGGATTTAGGGCTTTCTGGATCTTTTTAAGCTCATTTTATTGGAGAAAACAGAACAGCCCCCCAACCTGGGGGAGAACCCCTAAACACCCCCCTAGGGACTCCAAAACTCCCCCAGGACCTCCCAAAACCTCTGGGAAAGTTCTTTTTACACTTTTACAGCCCACTCCAAATCCCAAAATCTCAGAATTATCTTGAGGCTCTGGGTTAGAAATCCAGGTTTTCCGGTGTAAAGGGTGGGGTTTGCATCCCAAAAACTGGGCAGGGGAACTGGGGGGACACCTGTGAGCAGGAGGATGATAAAGGTGCCCAGGCGAAAATCGACATTCCAGAGGGGAGGAAAATGGGGGGTGGAGGGGGACCCCAGACCTTGAAGGATTTGGGGGGGATTGGATGCCTCCCCATCCCTGTTTTGGAGGAGCTCCAGTGAGTGGGGTGGGAGGAAGGCCAGCTCTTCCTCACCCCTTATTCCATTGAAAACATGGAGGGGGGCTGCTCTTCCTTTGAGAAAACTCTGGGAATTACCCCTCCTGCCCCACCATGCTGATTCTGGGGTGATTCCCTTGCGTTCAGGGTGGGGCTTTTTGGGATTTAAGAAGCCGTAGCTGAGGGCATTGATGAGTTTTAGGCTTTATTTCCATCTCGCCTGGATCAAGGTTGGGATTTTTGGGAATCTCCAAAGGTTCCCGTGGCGGCTGAGGAGGAGGAGGAGGGGGAGGAAGCTTTTACTCAGCTCCTTCTTCATCATCACCTTCATCCTCCCCATCCATGGAGAGCGCGGCATATTTGCTGGCGTGGCTGAACTGCAGGGAAAACCAGGAAAAATTCCCAAAAATGGGATTTCAGGGGGATCCAAGGGCTCACACATCCCAAAACCAGGGGTCACAGCCCCCCAGAAGGGGCCAGAGACATCTCAAATTGCTGGGGTGGTTTAGCTGAGAGGGCCGGGGGGGTCATTATTGGAAAACAATTTCCCAAGCCCTCAAAAAAAACAAGATTTGAAGAGGATGAAGACACCCAGGGGGTCATTCACCCCAAAAAGGGGGGGGAGGTCATAGCACCCCCAAAAGGGGTCTCATACTGCCCTTTTGTACCCCAGACTGCTGAACTGTAGGGGTGGGCAGAGGGAGGAGAGCAGTGAAGCAGAAAATTTCCCAAAATACCTCAAAAAATGAGATGTGAGGGGTTGAAGTCCCCTGGGAGTTCATTCATCCTAAAGAGGGGTCGCAGCCTCCCCAGTTAAGTGGAGGCATGGGAGGTCAGTTATGGTGGAAATTCCCCAAAATCTCCCAAAGCTGAGATTTGAGGGGGGTCCCCCCCTCCCCATTTTGGGTCCCCCTGAATCCTTACAGAGGGGGGGGTCTCCTCCAGTTTCTTTGGCTCGTGCTCCTTCCGGGGATCTCTCCTGCGGGGCAGAGGGCAGAGATCAATTCCCGGGGAAATTCCCAGTGCCTGGGGGGGCTTCCTGGTTCCTGAGGGGGGTCTGGGGGAGGCCTCACCTCTCAGGGTCCCCCATTCCCACGGGGCCGCGGCTGCAGCTCCGGCCCTTGGAGGTGTTCTCCCGGCCCCCCTCTGGCTTCAGTTCGTCTGCTGGAAAAGAGTGAAGGGGGGGTGTCACAGCCCTCAAAAGCCCCTGAGCCCCTCAAGCCCTCCTGAACCTCCCAGCAAGGCCTTGACATCCCTGGAATCCCCCCAACCCCCTTCAAAACCCCCACAAAATCCCTCAATCTCCCAGCTCCCCCGATACCAACCTCCCCCCGAGTCCCCCCAAAGCCGCCTGAGCTCCCCCTAACACCCTCTGAGCCCCCCAAAAGCTCCCAAAACTCCCCCAAATCTCCAGAACCATTCTCACCTCTCCTTTGGGGGGTCCTGGGGGGGCCTCCGTCATCTCCAGGGGGGGAGGGGCCGGGGGGGCCCCCACTGGGGAGGCAGAAAAGGGGGGAGGGGCATCAGGGGGGGTCCCTGGATGGCCCCATTCCTAGGAATGTTGGGATAGGGCCTGGGAATGTTGGGGTTGAGCACTGGAATATTACAATGGTACACAGGGAATTCCTGGGAATATGGGGTGGGGCACTGGAGTATCCCTGGGCCCTGGGAATATCAGGATGGACTCCAGGAGCACACCTGAGAATGGTGGGAGGGAGCACAGGAAGGTTAGGATGGGCAGAAGAGCCTCCATGGGCTGCAAGAACGTTGGGATGTGCCACAGAACACTGGACTGGGACACAGGAATATTGGGATGTGAGGCAGGAACACCCCTGGGCCACTGGGCATCGCAGTGACTCCATGGAATGGGGCACAGGAACATCTCTGGGATACAGGAATATCGGGATGGGGCTTAGGAAAGCTGGGATGGGCAGCAGAAATGTTGGGATGCACTACAGGATCATCCCTGGCAATGTTGGGGTGTCCCCTTCTCCCGGCCCTTGGGGTCCTCCCCCAGGGAAAACCAGGAACCCACAGAATGCTCTGGGCTGGAAAAGCACCCCCCACAGGCCACTCCGTCCTGGGACACCCACCTGGTTGGGGAGGGTTGCTCTGAGTCGGAGCTCTGGGAATTGCCAGGGGGGTTCTGGCTGCTCCGCTTCATCCAGGCATTTTCCTTGGGAGGTGGTGCTGGCATCACCTTGGGCTTCTCCTCCCGGGATTTGGGGGGTGGTGAGGGCGGCTCCTCCTCTTTTCCTAGGGGCTCATTTTCCAGGGATTTCTCACTCTCCCTCCTCCGTGTGGCTGGGGGGACACAAATCCATGTGGGAGCTGCTGGACACCCTGGGCTGGGATGCTCCATCTGCCCCAGATCCCAACTCACTCCGGCCAGTGGGGCCAGAGCCCACGGACGTTCCTGAGGGTCCTGTAGGGCCGCTCTGGGAGGATTCGCTGCCTGTCCGGGATCGCTCCTGGTTCTCCTCACTCCGCCAGCTTGGATGCCTGGGATAGGGTGGATATAGGATGAGAAGCCTGGGAAATGACTGCCCAATCCCACCTTTCCCATACAATGAGCACCACCTCGCATGAACCACTTACGAATGAAGGGATCATTCACACACATCCCACTTACTTTTCCATGGGGAGGGACCATACCCTGTCCCTCCCAGCTCTCTGTGGGGATCAGCCCTGAATTTCCCAAGAAATCATCCATTCAATCCCACCTCTTTGTGGAGATTATTCCCTGCCCATCCCCACCTCTGCCACAGGATCATTCCCAGCCCATACCCCCTTTCCCAACAGACCATTCCCTACCCCTCTCATCCTTTGGATGGGATCATTCTTGCCCATTCCATCATTACCAAGTGGTCATTCCCTACCCATCCTACCTTTCCCAAGAGACCATTCCCATTCCCAGCACTTCCCACGGGATCACCTCCATCCCACTCCCTCTTTCCCAAGGCACCATTCCCACCTTTCCCGGGGCCGTCTGTCGATCCTCTTGTCATCCTCCAGCTGCCGCTGGAGTTTTTCCTGCTCCTTCTGGAGCCGCTCCTCCACTTCCCGCTCCCGAGCCGCTGTATCCACAGGCTTGGCCCCCCCGAAGATGGAAGCAGCCCGGCTGGATTGGGCAGCAGGAGCTCCGGAAGTTTCCTCTTCTTTGGGAGCGCTGCGGGGCTTCAGGTTGAGCTTCGGTCTCTGGGTGGGACCTGGGAATGAGCCGGGAGATCCCGATGGGCACTGATCTTGCCTGCACCAGTACTGGGACTGACAGAATAATCCCCATCCCATCCCACCATTCCCAAGGGACTACCCCTTCCCCAGTCCACTTCTCTTGAGGGATCATTCCCACTCTCTTTCACGTTTCCATGGGTAACATTTCCATCCTAATCCACCTTTCCTGACAGACCATTCCCTGTCCTTCCCACCTTTCCACGGGGATCATTCCTATCCCATCCTGCCTTTCCCAAGCGACCATTCCCTATTGCTCAAGAGACCCTTCCAATCCCATCTCACCTTTCCCAAGCGACCATTCCCATCACATCCCACCATTCCCAAGCGACCATTCCCTATTGCTCCCACCTTTTCCAAGGGATCATTCCCATTCTATCCAACTTTTCCCAAAGGAACAGCTCTGGTTTCACCCCACCTCTGTCCTCACGGCGGAAATCATCCCGGCCGTAATCATCCCGGGAATTCCACCGATCCATCCGGTCATCCCGCCGGTCATAACGATCCTCATAGCTACGGTAGTCATCATCCCGGCGGTATCCGCTTCCAAAGGCTCTCCGGCCACTGCCTATTCGGGAATCGTAGCCTGGGGAAAGAGATGGATCTGTCTGAGAGGGACTAGGGATAATGCAGCCCAGATTCCCAGTGACAAGAGTCCGGGAATTTGGGAGATTCCCGGTTGCTGGCCATGGAGGCGCGTCTCACTCCCAGTATTTCTGCCCCTGAAAATCCTTGGGAATTCCCACCTCGGTCATAATCCCTGCTGCGGTCATCATAGCGATCCCGGCTCCCAAAGCCGCGATCCATGTCCCGTCGTGGCCCGTCCCGATACCGGTCATCGTAGCGATCACGATATCCTGGAAGTGGAATGGGGTTTTACTGGGATAAGCACAGATTTCACGAGGAAGGAGGAAAATCCCGGTACTGCTCCACATGGGAGAGGAGGCCCCATTTAGCCCTACAGACTGGGGATGAGCTCAGGTGGGAATGAAGAGTTTTGGAAATGAATAAGCTTGGGGTAGGAATGAGAGCTGAGAACAAATGAACTCCAAATGTTCATGGGGAATGAACAAGCTCAGGGTGGGAATGAGTTCTGGGAATATATTAGGTCCAGGTGGGACTGAGTTCTGAGAATGAATGAGGACCAGATGGGAATGAACAACCTCAGGGTAGGAATGAGCTCGGGTGGCTCCTAACTTCAGGCAGAGCAGTGTCAGGTGCTCCTGGATCCTGGGACAATGCTGGTTCCCAGGACACAGGGGAAGGAGGGAGTGCCTGGAATGCTGGGCCTGTTCCCTTCACTCACTGTCCCCAAATCCATCGTCACTCCGGCGCGGGGGGAAGTCATCGAAGGCATCGGGAGCAGCTGGACGTGCGCGCCAGTCGCTCTCAAACCGCTCTGAGTCCCGGAAGCGATCTCGGTCTCTGCCAAAGCAGCGATCGTCCCGATCTGCCGTGAGCCAGGGACACAGAGACAGCAGTGACAAGGAGAGGGAAAGGAAAAGAAAATTAAAAGTAAAGGAAGGAAACAGGGCAGGGTTGGGGCTGCGCCCTTGGCCACTCTCCCTGCATCCCTACCCTGCTCAATCCGTGTCCTCAGCTGGACGCTCACCTTTATCCTGAGCTTGATCCGCCACATCCACTCGTATCCTTCTGTTTCCTAAAGACTGGAAACAACAGTGGGAAGTGAGTGTTGGGCTGCAAATTCCCTCCCCATATCCCACCATCCTCCCCTCTTCCAGATGGAAGCCATTTGACCTTTTCCCATCACTCCAGGCCCGTGTCCAAATCCTTCTCCAGGTCCTTGGAGCTCCTTTAAGCCCTAGGATGTGCTCCTGGAAGCTGGGATTTGACTCACCTCTTCATTAAGGCTCAGGGCCTGGAACAGGGAATCAATATCCTCAAATTCTGCGTATCCAAAACCTTTCAACCTCTCAGGATTGGTGGGTTCCCGTGGGAGCCGCACGGCGCTGATCTGCGAAGGGAGGGAAGGCAGGGAAGCTCCCCTCAGGATCTTGGCTTCCAAAGGGGAATGCGGAAGGGTAGCAGGATCTGGGATGGAGCAACTCATGGATATCCAGGGATTGAGGAGGTTCCTCATGCATGAGAAGGGAAGAGGGGAGTCCCAGCAGTATTTCTGGATTGAGGGACTGGGAAGAGAATTCCAGCTCTGGCAGCTGCATTGGGAACAATGGGAAGGGTATGCTCTGCAGTCTCCAACCTGGCTCAGGAAAGCAGGAGCCATCTCAGAGTTCATCCCAGTGGAAAACCAGCCCTGGATGTGTCCAGCACAAGTCCCACATGGACACAGGATAGCCCACAACCTCCTTTCGCTGGATTTTGGCTCCCAAAGTGTGGGAGCTCCTTGCTTATTCCTGGTCAGAGCCCTAGGAAGTATCAGCAGCCACCAACATTCCAAAATGATATCCCAGGGGGTCATGGGGTCCCCAGAGCATCCCTTGGATTTTTTGGGGATGATTTCCTGATGGGAAACCTCTTGGAAAGCCAGGATGTAGGATCCTTGGACCAAAGGAGAATCCACAACACATCCATGGAATTATATTTAAAGGATAACAAATGCCAGGAAGAGGAAAAAGGAATGAGGAAGGCCAAGGTGTGCAGCTGGAGACAGAAGAGCAGGATTGGTTCAAATGGGAATAAACCTGGTTTTCCCCAATTTGGGACTAATTTCCCTGTGGTTTCAACACCTGTGTGTGATCCATGAGCTTCTTGATGCTCTTTTCTTTGAATTTGGGAGCTGCCCTACCCCACCCCTCCCAGTCTAACCTCCACCTGATTCCACAGGGAAACCCCCCACTGGAGCCTCCTCAATCCCACTGGAGGAGCAAAAATGGCTGATCCATGGCTGAGGAATCACGGGATTCTCTCAGGATCGACCTACAGACTCCAATATTCCAGGAAATTCCCGTGGCAATGGATATGGGTGTCCGATAGAGAAGAGTTGCACCCCAGGTTCCCATGGCATTCCCACCCTCTGGAATGTCACTCACATTGAGCCCTCGGAAGAAATCCTTGATGGACTCTTCCGTGACATCGTAGGGCAGGTTTCCCAGGAATGCCGTGTACGGGGGGGATTTGGGGAGGCGGCTTCTGTCGATGTTGGGCTCACGGGCGGCACGCGGGGCCGTGGGAAGGATGGAGCGGTCGATCGGAGGCGCCCGGTAAACATCGTCATCATTGCTGTGCCATGTGGTGGAGACTGCAGAGAAATCCGGAATGTGGAGACAGACGCACCTGGCCAGAGCCCACTGGAGCTGACTGGGGCCATCCAGAGCTGGCCAGGTCAACTGGAGTCAGCAAATCATCCCAAAACCCACCCAAATGGAGGCAGCTGAAAGGAACTGGTGGCAATGAGAAGAAACCAGAGTCATCCAGACCCAACTGGAGGGAACTGGAGTCCAGCAGAGCAATAGCAACTGCCAGCAGCATTGGTAAATCCATGGAAAAGGTGCCCTGATGCCATCAGATCAGCCAAGGCAGGGATAGGAAATCCCATGGCATGGCTTTCCATGATTCATTCCTGTCTGGATTCCAGCCTGGCTCAGTGGGAAGCTCTGGTGAATCCAGTCCCCAAAACCCTCAATACTTCATTTCTGCTCCCACACTTTGCTGGACATTGAGTCTCATCCCTAAGGAAAACTCACATGGCTCTCCCAGCTTCATTATTCCCCAAGAAAGGAACAGCCACTGGATTTTTCCAGTTGTGGGTGCCACTTGCAGCTAGGAATGCCAATCCAGAGCTGGGAATGCCAATCTGGAAGGTGGGAATTATGTTCCAAGAGCTGGGAACACTGACCCAGAGCTGGGAATGACAGTCTGGGAGCTGGGAATGCCCTCCATGATCCCGGAATGCCCCTCTAGGGCATGGGAATGTTGATCCTGAAACAGGAATGCCAGTCTGGGAGCTGAGAATGCCAACCTCAGAGCTCAGAATGGTGCCCCACAGATTGAGAATGCTGATCCAAGGACTGGGAATGCCAATCCCAAAGCTGAAAATGACACTCTGGCGGCTAGGAATGCTACCCTGGCTCCAGAAATGCTGCTCTGGGGGCTGGGAATGTCGATCCCAGAGCTGGGAATGCCATCCTGGCTCCAGGAATGCCACGCTCACCTTCCAGGTCGTCGGTCTCATCAGCCCAGCTCACAGGTTTGGGGATGTAGGTGGGGCCCCCCCCGCCCCCCCCGTCCTCCGCCAGGAAATCCGTGAGCGTCAGCGTCTTCCCCTTCTTTGGCTTCTTCTTTGCTGCCGCTGCAGGAGAGACCGGAGACACGGATCAGAGCGGGAATGGGGGGAATTAGACAGGGAATGGATGGGAATGAGAGAGGGAAAGGTCAGGAAAGAGAGGGAATAAGAGGGAATGAGAATGGGATCAGGGTGGGAATGGTGTGAATGGGAGCAGGCATGGGCAGGAATGAGACAGCGAATGGGCAGGAATGAGCTGGGACAGACAGGAATGAGAGCAAGAATGGGTCAGAAAAAGAGTGGGAATGGAAGGGAATCAGAGTGGGAACAGGTAGAATGAGAACAAGGACAGAAACAGGGCAGGGGCAGAGGGGACTGGGGACACTGGGGTGGGACACAGGACACTGGAATGGGACTGGGGACACCAGGATGAGACATGGGACACAGGGACAGGACATGGAACACTGGGATGGGTCATGAGGAGCAGGGATGGGACACTGGGATGGGACAAGAGCCACCAGGACCCTGACACTGGGAGTGGACTTGAGGAGCTGAGAGGCGACATGAGGTGCCAGGACTGGACACAAGGCACCGGAACATGGGACACTGGAAAGGGACAGGAGGTGCTGTGATGGGACATTGGAATGGGATATGGGATGCCAAGAGGTGACAGCAGCCACCAAGATGGAACACAAGGCCTTGGGATGGAGCACACAGTGACAGGGTAGGACACAAGGTGGGACTGGGATGGAATGGGAGGAGTTGGGATGGAACAGGAGCCAGTGAGATGGGACACAGGGCATTGGGAAGGGACATGGTACAGGACAGGAGGGGCCAAGGGGAAACCATACAGGAGGACATGGAGCACCAGGATGGGACAGGATGCCCTGGGATGGGACACAAGGTGACAGATAGGACATGGGATGATGACGATGGGATGGGATGGGATGGGATGGGATGGGACATGAGGTGCCAGAAGAGGACACAAGATGGGACACAAGGCAGCAGAATAAGACAGGAAGTGCTGGGATGGAACACACAGCACCAAGATGGGACAGCAGCCACTGGGATGGGATGGGACAGGAGGTAGGACAGGAGGAGTCAAGAGGAGACAGGAAATGTCAGGATGGGACATGAGGAACCAAGAGGGGACAGGAGCCAACAAGATGTGACACCAGTCACTGGGATGGGACATGAGGCATCAGGACCCGTCCCAAAGTGACAGGATGGGACACTGGGTACTGAGATGTGACAGAAGGCACTGGGATACAGGATGGGACATGAAGCATCTGGGTGGGATATGGTATTGAAAGATGACATGAAGTAGTGGGATGGGCCGTAAGGGCATCAGGGTGGGACACAAGGTGGGACAGAAGCCACTGGGAAGGGACAGAAGGAACCAGGAAGGGATGTGGGGCACCAGGATGGGATACGAGGAACTGGGATGGGACAGCAGAAGGCACAGGAGGAGCCAAGAGGGAGCAGGAAGTGACAGGATGAGACACAAGATGGGACATGGAGCACTGAGATGGGACAGGAGCCACTGGGGTGGGACGGGGCTCCAGACTGGGACATGGGACACCAGGATGGGACAGGAGCCACTGGTACGGGACACACCAGGGGTCAGGAGCCACTGAGCCACCCCCCAGCCCCCTTTATTTGCTATTTCCACCAGGAAAGCTGTCCCCATCTGACCCCCTGCAGGGACACACCCAGGCATATGCTGTGACCCTCCTGGAAAACTGGGTTATTTCCTGGAAGGCAGATTTTGATTCACAATTCCCCCAGTCTTCCCTCCTTCCTGGAGTAACTGCTGCCCTCATGCTCTGCCACTGGATCTGGGACCTTTCCCGGCAAGAATGCCACATTTTCCAGGAAAAATCCCTCCAGGTGGAGCTGGGGGGGGGGTCTTGGAGTCCGAAAGAAATGGTGGATTTATTTCCTTCCTTCCCCCATCAGGTTTCGGGGAAGTCAATTGTGCTCCCAGGGCAAGGAAAACTGATGCTTTTTAAGAATATGAGAAAGAAAGGGTTGGAAAAACATCCCTTTTTTTTTTAAGGAAAGATCATGAATTTTCATATGGTCAGAGCTCTGGCCAGAGAGTGGAATAATAATTAGCTAATAAACTGAAGAGCTTTAACAAGGATAAAAAGGATGAAGGTGGAATGCTGGGATTGCTCATGGAATGGCCTGGAAATGTTATTCCATGGAAACGCAGCATAGAGAGAACCACCACTGGTGTTTTCCCATGGGAATTGGGAGAGGGTGGTGGTGGTGCTGTGTGAGACCCCTGGGATGGCTCCATATTCCCCCAATCCCTCCCTTCCCTCCTACCATGGACTTCAGGGAAGCATGGGGCTGTTCTGGGAATCCTACAGGAATCCCAGCCTGGGATCCGGGAGCCTCAAGAGCCTCAGAGATGCCCCGGGGTGACTCAACCTCCCCCAGGAAACCAGCCTGAGACATTCCTGGGAATGCAGAAAGCACCTGAGGCCACGGGAAAGCTGGGACAGGGATGGATCCAGGTAAGAAACACAGAACCTTGGGATGGGGAGCACCTTCCAGCCCCCCCGTGCTCACACTGGTACCGGTGCTCACAGTGGTAGCGGGACCCCCCAAGGAGAGCCGGGGATCCCGGGAGATGTTGCGGGATCGGGAATGGAGTGGGGAGCCGGGTTGGGAGGGGTCATATCCCGCCCCGCCTCCCCCGTTACTAACCCCAGGGAACCCCAAGAGCACCGCGGGCCCGGGAAGGGGGTCCCGGTGCAGCCCCTGGGAGCAGATGTGTGGGGAGGCAAATCCCATCTCCCCCCCATAACTCCCGGTACCGGGGCCCCTCCGACCCCTCCCGTTCGCGGCCACGTGGGCACGTCGCCCCCTCCCGCGCGCACGCGCCGGGCCGCGCCCGGC
>NC_031798.1:683808-690203 GCF_001522545.3 Parus major | reverse complement strand
CCACCGCCTCCCCACCTAGCCCCATTCCCAGGAGCGGCGGTGCCCGTAACAGCCCCGGGGCCGCCATCGGTGCCGCCATCAGTGCCCGCGGAGCCCCGCGCGAGCCGGCGGGGCCCGGGCCCGCGGCGCAGCGCTCACCTGGGGCCGCCATGTTGGGACGAGGCAGAGAAGGCAAAGGACCCGGATGATGGCGTCACGTGACCACGAGCGTCGCGCCCTGTCAGGGGGCGGGGCAAAGCGCGGGGGCGTGATCTGGGCTGGGGGCGGGGCCTGGGGCCGGAGAGTCCTGTGGGGGAGGGGCGGAGGGAACGCACCAGGACCCTCCCACCGGGACTCTCGGCAACTGGGACCCCCGGCACTTACACCCCGGACACCGAAACGCCACAACAGCGTCACTCCCCGGGCCCCACCACACTGAGACCCCTGGACACTGACAACCCCGGCATTCCCCGGTCACTGTTATCCCCGACACCAGGAGCCCCGGACATGGGCTCCCCCACACAGCGACAGCCCTTGCGACCGCGATTCCCCGGACACCGACACCCCTGGGAGCCCCCCGGGAGCCCCGATTCCCGCAGCCCCTGGTACGTGACCCTCTAGGCACCAACACCCCCGGTCTGCTGACACTCCAGTGACCCCCGAGCACCGACACCTCTGGGCACCGACCCCCAAGGAAACCCCGACACCGGGACTCCCGGGCACGAGGATCCCCGCGACCCCCGAGCACCGCACCGGGACAGCCGGGTACCGCAGTGGGACCTCCGCTCTCGTGTCCCCCAGGGAGCAGCTCACGACGGACTGCGCCCAGAGCTCGGAGCTTACCCCGGGGCCGGCGGGGACAGGGACGTTTTGGGGTCCTCCCAGCTGGTTCCGGGAGGTCGATGGCCCCAGGGACCCCGACATGGCTGGGGGCGAAAGGGGTGTCCTGGGGGGGGCATGGGTGACAGGTGTCAGGATGGTGACAAGATGGGGTACAGGAATCCATCCCTCCCCTGACAACGCCGTGTCTCAGTTTCCCCCGGTCTCAGCCCCATATCCCCACCCCCGTTTCCCCCCCCGGAAGGACACACCAGCACATCCCATCTCCCATTCACGGGAATCGCCACTTTATTCGGATCTGGAGGGGCTCGGAGGCCCCCCCGTCTTTTGGAGGCCGGGAATCCCCCGTGACCCCCTTCAGTACGTGCGGATCTTCACCTCCCTGGTCTCGGTGACCACACGCTGGGTGGTCCCTGTCCCTGCCGTGGTGGCTGTGGTCTCCTTGTCCAGGGCATCCCTCAAGCTGCGGGGAGGGGAGGTTAGGGGTAGGGGCGGCTGGGGGTCCCCTCCCCATTCCAGTAGTGTCCTCCCCTCAGTGTCAGCCAACAGGTGATAGAGATGGAATGTCCGGGGTGGGGGGGCTGGGGTGTCCCAACACTCTGGAGACTGTCCCCTCTGGGTGTCACCACTGTCCCCCGACTGTTCCCAAAATATTGTAACGGCTGGGACCCGGCCACTTGGACACCTGGGGTTCATGCCCTCTGACATCACCATTGTCTCCATCCCCAGACCATCCTGAATGACAGAGCTGGGATAGCTGATCTCCTGGGATCATTCCCCCCTCGATGTCACTGCTGTTCCCTGGCTGTCCCCAAAATCTTGAAACTGGTGGGACCTGGACACTTCATCCACCCTGGTTGTCACTGTGTTGTCGACGCTGTCCCCTCTCCATGCCAGGTACAGCACCTGGACACTCCATTCTTGAGATTATCCCTTCCCATCCCCTTCCCATCCCTTTTCCATCCCCTTTCCAGCCCATATCCCCCTCTCCTCTGTCTCCATTTCCCCCTCACCTCAACTTCCACCCCACCTAAACTCCCCTGTACCTGGATTCCCCCTCACCTGAACTGCCCCCCTTTGAATTTCCCCCCCGAGCCCTCATACCTCAACTCACCCCCCAAGCTTCCTCACCTGACCTCTCTCTGCTCACCTTCCCCCAAACCTGAACTTCCCCCCGTCACCTGAACCCCTGTTCACATGCCCCCCCACATTCTCCCCCTGCATCTGAACTCCCCCTCTATTTGAACTTCCACCTCCTGTTTCTTTCCCCTCCTCACCTGAACTGCCCATATCTGAACTACACCTCCAAATTCCACCCTCACCTGAACTTCTGACACCCCACACCTGAATTCCTTCCCTCTCCACCAAACTCTCCCCTGAACCCTCTCATACCCAAACTCCTCCCCCTCCCTCACTTGAACCCCCCCCCAACCTGAATTCCCCCACAAACTTCCTCACTCATCTGAACTTACCCCTCCTGTACCTGAGCTTCCCCCTCTCATCTGAACTTCAACCCTGCTGGTACCTGAATTCCTTTCCCCCCCACCTGAACCAAGCAGTACCTGAGCCCCTCCCCAGTCCCCCCCTGCTCACCTGAAGCCGTCGCTGCCCTCCAGCAGCTGCCGATACGTTGCGATCTCAGCCTCAAGCCGATCCTTGAGGCCGAGAAGCTCGCGGTGCTGCTCGTTCTGCCGCTGGAGCTGTGCCCTCACATCCCGCAGCTCTGCCTCGGCTGCACTCACCTGGAGCTGCACCTGCGCCAGGTGAGCCCCAGCCCGAGCCTCGGCCTCAGCCAGCGCCGCCTCCAGACCTGCATTCTTGGGGGATTGGATGGGGTCAAGGGAGTTTTGGGCAGGTTCACCTCAGTCTGAGCCTCAGCCTGGACCATGGCAGCCTCTAAATCTGTGTTTTCAAGTGTTCAGGGGGGAAGTAGGGGGTTTTGGGGGAGTCACTATCCCTAAAATGGGGGGTTTGGAGGATCTGCACCATGAAAATGGGGTGGGAGTCACCTCGGGCTCAGCCAGTGCAGCCTCCAGACCCACATTCTGGGGGGACTAAGGGGTTTTGTGGGGGTTCACCCCAATATTGGTCAATGCAGCCCCCAAACCCATGTTCAGGGGGGATCAGGGGAGGATTAGGGAGTCTTGTGGGGGTTCACCCTGGCCCGAGCCTCAGCCTCAGGCAGTGCAGCTTCCAGCCCTGAGTTCTGGGGGATTTGGAGGGTTTAGTGGGTGGGGCTCAGGACCTAAAAAATGGCCTCTGGGGGCGTGGAGTTATGGCTTGGGGGCTGGAAGGGTTTTGGGGCTTTGGAGCCATGGATTAAAGGGAATTAGGTTTTGGTGGGCAGAGTTGGGGATGTGAGGCTGTGGATTGAGGGATTTGGGAGAGTTGGGGTTTTTTGGGGGAGTTTGGGGAATTTTGGGGTACCTGGTTGCGCAGGGCCTCAAGGTCGATCTCAAGGGTCTGCAGTGAGCGACGCAGGGCCCCAACGGTGCCTCGTGCTGTGTCCAGGTCCTTTGTGCTCTGTGTCACCTCCAGGGTGGTCTCCGTGATCTGGGAGGGAAAGGAGGTGTCTGGGAGGGCTCAGGGACATCCTTGGGGTCTGGGGGGCAGCAGCCTTGGTCCCAACCACCACGGACACCCCAAGTCCTGGTGGAGATGTGGGACAGAGACCACCCCAAATGTGTCCCCAAAGCTCGACAAGGAACCTCCCAGAGCAGCTCACCCCAGGAGTCCCCTCCACCCAGGGGAGACTCCACCCCTTCCTCTCCCCTTTGTGGGGCTCCTCTGGGGACCTCCTATGCCAGCCCCACTCCCACTCCCACTCCCACTCCCACTACTTCTCCAGGTTCTCCAGGGGTTTTAAGACCAGGGTATTGCCCTGCATATGCAGCTCCCCCAGGACCATTTTGAGGACTATTTTGGGGTGACATTTGGGTTTTTTTGGGTTCCCCACCTGCTGCCCCCACTGCTTCTCCAGGTCTTCCAGGTTCTTCTGGGCCAGGGTGTCATACTGAGCCCGCAGCTCTCCCAGGACCTTCCCTAAATCTTGCGACCGTGGTGCATCCACCTCCACTGTCAGCGCTGACTGTGAGACCTGCGCCTGCAGGTCCTGCACTTCCTGGAAGCAGAGTGGGTCAGTTTGGGGTCCCATGCCCTCCCCGGGCTCCCCAAGCCACCCAGACCCACCTGGTCATGGTCCTTGCGCAGCAGGATCAGCTCCTCACGCAGGGCCTCGATGTCCCCCTCAAGCTGCAGCCGTGTCATGTTGGTGTCATCCAAGACCTTGCGCAGCCCCATGATGTCACCATCCACTGACAGCCGGATGGCCAGCTCTGCCTCGAACCTGGCAATGCCACAGGAGTGGGGCCAGAGCCAGGATGGGACATGGAGCTGAGCTAGCCTTATGCACATTCATAACTACTTCCTTGTCCTCAGCTTTGTTTCTGTGCCCAGCATATCTTTTCCTCCACCCCTATCATCAGCCCCATTTCCATCCCCAACCCAACACAGCCTTTTCCTCATCCTTGTTCAATCCCTGTCATCCTCAGCCCCATTTCCATTTCCAACACATCCTTCTCCCCATCCCTGTCCCATCATCCTCATCTTCATCCCCATCACATCCCTTTCCCCATTGCTGTCCCATCCCCATCCCATTCCCATCATTCTCATCCTCAGTCTCATATCCATCCTCATTCTCATCCCCATCCTCATCTCCATTTCCCTTCCCTTCCCCATCCTCATCCTCATCCTCATCCTCATTTTCAGTCCCATCCCATCTCCTTGTCCCATCCTCATTTCCATCTCCAGCACCGCCTGACCTCATCCCATCGCTGTCTCCATCCATGTTCCATCCCTGTCTCATCCCCTCTGCCATCTCCACTCATCCCATCTTTGTCCCCATCCTTATTCCCATCCTTCTCTTTGTCCCCATTCCCATTTTCATCTCCCGTTCCCATCCCAATTCTCACAGCTGTCCCCATGCCTGTCCTTTTCCCTGTTCCCATCCAATTTCCCATTCCCACTCCTGTTTCCATCTCTGACCTTGTCCTCATCCTGATTTCCATCCTCAGCCCATCCCTGTCCCTGTCCACACATGTTCTCCATTCCCGCTCCTATTTCCATCCTGGTCTTTGTGCACATCCCTGTCCCATCTCCAGCCCCATCCCCATCTCTGTCACCACCCCATTCCCATCCCTGTACCCACTTCCTTCCCACCCATCCCCATTCAGTCTCCATCCCATCCCAATCCCCATCCATTTCTACCCTATTCCCATTCTCACTCCGATTTCCATGTTTGTCTCCATCCCATCTCTCTCACCATCCTTATCCCCATCCCATCCCATCCCATCCCATCCCATCCCATCCCATCCCATCCCATCCCATCCCATCCCATCCCATCCCATCCCTACTCCTGTTCACATTCCCATTTCCATCCTTGTCCTTGTCCTCATCCCCATCTCATCTCCATCGTCATCCCCATCTCGTCTCCATCCTCATCCCCATTCACACCCCCATCCTCACCCTCATCCTCACTCCATCTTCATCCCCATTCCTATCCAGTCCCACCCCTAATCCCATCTCCATTCCCACCTTGTTTCCAACTCCATTTCCACCTCTATCCCCATTCCCCCTCAGTGCCAGTTCCCACCCCTATTCCCACCCCATCTCCATCCTCTTTTCCATCATATTCCCACCCTCATTTCCATCCCCATTCCCACTCCATCCTCATTCCCATGTCATCCCTGCCTGTTCCCATCCCCATTATTCCTAGTATTCCCATTATTCCCAGTATCCCGCCCTCACTTGACTCGGAAGTCGTCGGCCGCCAGCCGTGCATTGTCAATCTGCAGCACTGTCCGTGCATTCTCCACTGTGCTCTCCAGGATCTGGGATGGGGACAGGAGGACACACATGGATACAGAGGACACACGGACTTCGAGGGACACGGGGATACACATGAATATAGGGACATGTAGGGACAAATGGACATATGGATGTGGGGACATGGACACAGAGATATGGGGACTCATTGAGGGGGGGACATGGGGATGGGGGACATGTGGAGGGACACATGGACGTGAGGGTGGACACAGACATGGAGACAAACGGACAGAGGTGAACACATGGATATGGGGGGGACAGGTTGAGTGGGACACATGGGACACGGCGACATAGGGACGCACACAGGGATACAGGGACACGTGTCACTGTCACCGCGGCAAGATGACTTCCCTGACCCCCCTTCCCTACAGGGCCTCGCCCCGGAAAAGCGGCGATAACCCGGGGCGGGGCGGACCGAGGGGTAGGGGGGGGTAGGGGTGCCGGTCACCTTGAGGGGGGCTCCAGGAGGGGCTTTGGGGAGGCTGTGAGGGGGCTCATTTACCCAAAAATCGGGGTAAAAATGGAGGGGGGGCTCCTTCAACACCGCCCCACCCCGATGGCCTCGGTCACGTCCTTTCGCCCCACGCAAAAACAACCCCACGGGGAGGAAACCTCCCTGCGCCCCCCACCCACGGGGACTTACAGACCTCCCCCATGTCCCCCCAGGGACTTACAGTCCCCCCACAGATGCA
>NC_031798.1:681167-683685 GCF_001522545.3 Parus major | reverse complement strand
CCCGACCTTCTCCCGCAGCTCCTCGATCAGCTCCCACTGGGGGCTCCAGTCGTGGGCGCTGGGCCCCTTTTGGGCCATAAACTCCCGGATTTGGGTCTCCAGGCGCCGGTTCTCCCGCTCCAGGCTCCGCACCTGCTCCAGGTACGTGGCCAGGCGGTCGTTGAGGTCCTGCATCGCCTCCTTTTCGTTGGCCACGGCCCCGGAGGCCCCCAAGAAGACGCTGCCCCCCAGGCTGGCCCCATAACCGGCCCCGTAACCTGCCCCAAAGCCCCCCCCAGCGCTGCTCAGGGTGCGGGTGCCGGAGATGCGGGATCCCGCGCCCCCCGCCCCCGCGTACACGCTCGCGGCGCTGCCCAAGGGGGCGAAGCGGCGGCCGGGGGCGATCCCATGGGTCCCGAGGGTCCCGGAGCGGACGGAGCTGGAATAGACGGTGCGGCGGGAGAAGCTCATGGGGACGGTGACACGACGGCGGGAGCCCGAGAGTCGCACGGAGGGACGCACGGATGGAATTCCGGGAGGGAATTCTGGCCGGGATTTATAGCCGGGAGCGGCCCCACGGCACCTCCCCACGGCCACGCTCCCGGGAAGGTGCGGCTGGAGCCGGCCCAGGGCTTTGTTCCTGCGGGGATCGGCCCTACAGCTGGGGGTGGGAGGACAGGGAAGGGGATCGACTCCAAAACTTGGGGAGTGGGGCGTGAGGAAAGGAATCAGCCCCAAAACTCGTGGAATATGGGACAGAAGTTTGGGGGTCTGACCCAGAATTGGGGAGTGCAGGGCAGGGGGAAAGGAATCAACCCCAAAACTTATGGGGTGTGGGGTGGGTGGAATGGGGGAAGACCTAGAACTGTGGGGTGGGGGGCAGAGGGAAAGGAATCAGCCCCAGAACTTGTGGGGTGAGAGTTGGAGGGATGGGATCGACCCCATAACTGTGGGGTGGGGGACGAAGTAATAGGGGTTGGCCCCAGAACTGTGGGATGTGGGGCAGGGTCGGGATCAGCCCCACACATTTCTGAGTCCCCATAACCAGCCCTGCATCACCCTACTGACCTTTGCACTACTGCAGCCCCTGCCTGACCCAAGACCCTGTTTTACACTATTCCTGCAACATTTTGCTCTGTTTTGCTCTGTTCACGTCCCATTTACTCATTTTTGAACACTTTTGCCCCATCCCCGCCTTGCTTTGTCTCATTTTGGCCCCATTTCTCATTTTCCCCATTTCCCCATTCCTGCCTCTTTTTGCTCCATTTTACTCCATTTATGCCAAATCTTCCTGTTTTGCTGGTTTGTGCCATTTTGCTCTGTCTTACCCCATTCCTGTCCCATTTTACTCATTTTTAGCCTATTTTGTCATTTTATCTCACTCTTGTCCCACTTTAACTCTTTCTGCCTGATCTTGCCCTGTTTTACCCCATTCCTGTCCCATTTATCCCTTTTTGCCCAATTTTGCCCCATCTCTGTAGTTTTTCCAGGTTTCCTCCCATTTTTTTGCTGTTTCTCCCTATTTTGCCTCATTCCTTCCCCTTTTTCTCCCAATTCTGTTTTCCCTCATGTTTTTCTCAGCTTTGCCTATTCCTTCTCCTTGCCCATTCCCTCCATTTTGCCCCATTCTTCCCCAATTTTTTCACATTTTTCCCCCACATATGCCAAATTTTATCCTGTTGTGCCCTGTCTTCCCCTTTCCTCCCCTTTCTCCCCCCTTTCCTCTCCTTTCTCCCCATTTTTCTCCGTGGGGTCCCCGAGGTGCCGGACCCGAGGGTCCCAGGGGGTCCCGCCCAGGGTCCAGCGGCCTCGTCTCCCTTTGAGGATCCCCTGGGACCCCCTGAAGGGCGCGGGGGGAGGGGCGAGGGTGTCGGGGCTGCTCCCATCCTGGGCCTTATCGGGAACATTCCGGGCGTTCCCGGTGAGTGACGTGTCCCACCCGTGTCCCCACCGCCCCGCCGTGTTCCCCTTCCCGGCTTCCCCCCGTGTCCCCCGGTCCCCAAACATCCCCCATGTCCCTGTAACCCCGCGATGTCCCCACGCTGTGTCCCTCCCTTGTCACTCGGTATCCCCCAGTGTCCAGTCCTCGTGTCCCCCCGAGTCCTCCCATCCCGCCGTCCCCCATCACCTCACGTCCCCCCGTGTCCCCCCTGTGTCCCCCCCGTGTTCCCCCGTGTTCCTCCGTCCTCGGTATCCCCAGCTGATGCTGATGGGGGGCTCAGCTGGGACCGTCAAGGGTTCAGGGGGTTCCCGTTGCTCCTTGGGGGGACTCGGTGGTCTTGGGGGGCTGGGGGAGTGTCCTGCAGGGTCTGCACCCTCTCCCCTCCTTCCGAGGGTTATCTCTGGAAATTCTTTCCTGATAAGACGGATGGACGGGATTTAGGGAGGAGCTGGAGGTAGTGGGAACCTCTGGGGGCTCAGAGGGGGGAGCAGCAGATCGTGTCCCCTCCCGGGCGTCGCAGATTTGGGGGGGCTTTGAGACCCTACCTGTGGGGGCTGGGAAGCCCAGACCTATGTGACCCTCCCCCCTCCGCCTCCC
>NC_031798.1:672001-680344 GCF_001522545.3 Parus major | reverse complement strand
GAAAGGAAAGGAGTTGGGCTGCAGGTGCTGCACCCTGTCCCAGCGTGTGCCGCCCTCGTGCCTGGCAAGTCTGGGCTGGAGCCACCAATAGAGCCACCACTGCAAGCACTGGCACCTGTCAGACCCACCTGCACACACCTGAACCTGCTTGAACACACCTGAACTCACCTCCATCCATCCATCCATCCATCCATCCATCCATCCATCCATCCATCCATCCATCCATCCCATGCCTTTTTTGGGATGTTTTCCCTATTTTGCTGCTGAGTTTGGTACTGGGGACAGGCCCTGGTGAGGCCAGGGGACAGGTCTGGGGACAGGTCTGGGGCCAGATTGGGAGTGATGTGGCTGGACTCCCATGTTGAGACTCCAGATTTAGGGACAGGGGCTGTGCTCAGGGGTTGGAGAATTGGAGCTGGGGACAAAGACTGGGGGTCAGGGGTTGGAGACACAGGGCTTGGGACAGGGTTTGGGGTTCTGGGGTGGGGGAACAGAGTTTAGGGACACAGGTTTGGGATGTAATTTGGGGACAGGGCTGGGGAGAGAGGACTGGAGTCAGGGCTTGGGGTCTTGGATGTGGGGACAGGGGCTGAGGACACAGCTGGGGACAGGGACTGGGGTCCTGCATTGAGGGACATGGGGTTGGGGACATAGTTTGGTGGTCCACCAAACTATGGGGTCAGGGATGGGGGGCATGGGGATGTAAGCTGGGGACAGGGGTCAGGGATTTAGGATGTGCCATGGGGACATAGTTTGGGATCCTGGGATGGTGACATGGGCAGGGACAAAGACTGGGGAACACGCGTTAGGGACATGGGTTGGGGGAATAGTTTGGGGTCATGGATTGGAGATGTGGTGCTGGGGACATAGGCTGGGGGACACAGGGTGGTGACATTGGTCTGGAGACCCAGACTGGGGGATGAGCTGGGGATGTAGGCTTGGGTCAGGGGCTGGGGACTGAGATTGGGGGACCCGGACTGGGCTCAGGGGCCCAAACTGGGTGGACCGGACTTGGTGATGTGGAGTTGGTGACTCAGTTTGGGAGATCCATGTGTGGGGACATGGTCGGCACAGGGCTGGGAACACTCCCTGGGAACACTCGGTGGGTCTCCTCCTCCGGGAGGGGTTGCAGAGTGGGGTGGGGGGGCACCGGGACCCGCATTTTGGGGTAAGCCCGCCCCCCGCCCGTCCCGATCCCGGTGATCCTGCGGATCCCACGTCCCGAAGGGGTTAAAGCTCCGGTCCCTCCCCTCCCTTCTCCTCCCCCGGCTCTGGGATAAACCTGGGGACCAACCCGGGAACCAAACCGGGAACGCGCCCGGAACCCGCCTGGCCGCTCCGCCCGGCCCGGCCCGTCCTGCCCCGACCCGTTCGGCCGGTCCTGCCGGAGCCTCCCTGCCCCGAGCGCGGCCTTCGGCTCCGTCCTCCTCAGCGTTCTCCAGCCTCTTCCAACCTGGTTCAGCCGTCTTCATCCTCCTGAGCCTCTGCAGCCTCTTCCAACCGTCCTCAGTCTCCTCCAGTCGTCCTCGTCCTCTTCAGCCGAGGACCTTCTCCAACCCTCTTCCAAACTTCCTCCAATCTCCTCATCCTTCTTCTAACCTTCTCCATTCCTCCCTGCAGCCACTTCATCCCCCTCAGCCTCCTCCAACCCTCTTCCAACCTCCCCGACCTTCATCCACTTTCCAACCTCTTTCCAAACTCCCTCCTGTCTCCTTTCCCAGCTTCCAGCCTCCTCCCAATCTTCTCCAGATTACTTATCCTCCAGCCGACCTCCTTTCCCACCTCCCACTTTCCAAGCTCTCCCCAGCCTCTTTTCCCACGTTCCCGTCTCCTCTGGCCCCGATGTCTGTCTCCATCCCCCGGCAGCCGCTCCGGAGCAGCTCGGCCGTTCGGGGACGTTCATTCTCGTCCCGCTCCTTCACGGCTGTTCCAGCACTGAGGATGAGCACAGCCCCGGCCTTCGGCCCTTACGGGGGGCTCCGTGGCGGCTCCGGGGGGCTCGGGGGTCCCTCGTGGGTCCCGGGGGTGGGCGGAGGGATCACGGCCGTCACCATCAACCGGAGTCTCCTGGCGCCGCTGGACGTGGCCGTGGATCCAGAGCTGCAGGAGCTGCGGCGGGAGGAGAAGGAGCAGATCAAGACCCTCAATGATAAATTTGCCGCCTTCATCGACAAGGTGGGGCTGGGGGGGACCCCGAGGAGGGGTGAGACCACCCTGGGGACTGGCTTCTGGGGCTTCCTGGGGCACCTGGGACATCTTGGGACACCTGGGGACATTGAGACCCTCCTTGGGACGTTCTGAACATTTTTGGGGACATCCTGTACTCTTGGGGGACATTGAGACCTTCTCTGGGATCCCCTGAGTCTCAGCTGGGACCTCCCGAGCACCTCTGGGGACATCCTGAGACCCCTGGGGACACAGAAAAACCCTTCCGGTACCCTTCAGGGACCCCCTGGATCAGTTGGGACCTCCTGATCACCTTTGGGGACCTTCTGAGACCCTTGGAGACATTGACACCCCCCTTGGGGACACTCTGACCCCCTCCAGACTCTGTCCAAGGACACACAGACTCCAGCTTGCCCCAGGACCCCAAATCTCCTCCCCTGCTTCCACTCTTCCACTTCATGCCCCCCTCCAGCCCAACCCATTCCCCGGGGATTGATTTGGGGGTAATTTTGGGGTGCTGACTCGCTTTCCCCCCTTTCCCCCCAGGTGTGATTTGGGGGTGGAGGTGATTTTGGGGTGATTTTGAGGTATGGGAGTGCCCCATGCCCCTGCTTTTGGGGTGTGGGGGTAATTTTTTGGTGATTTTGGGGTGACTTTGATATGGAGGGGTTGTGTGGGGTGATTTTAAGGTGATCCTGGAGTGTGGGAGTGCTCCTGACCCACTTTCCCTCAGGTGTGATTTTGTGGTGATTTTGGCTGGTTTTGGGATGCTGTTCCCCATCTGCAGGTGCGGTTCCTGGAGCAACAGAACAAACTCCTGGAGACCAAGTGGGGGCTCCTGCGGGCACAGCCCCCACCCCGCAGCAGCCTGGGAGGGCTCCTTGAGGGCTATGTGGGGACCCTGAGGCAGCAACTCGAGGGACTCGGGCAGGAGCGGCAGCGGCTGCGTGCAGAGCTCAGCCATGTCCAGGGGCTCGTTGAGGAGTTCAAGGCCAAGTCAGTGTCCCTGAGTGTCCCCCAAATCCCCTGGCTATCCCCATGTTTCCCCAGACCCCTCCACAGCCCCCCAGTACCAACTTGTAGCTCCCCTGGGGCTCCACCTGCTGCTGACCCTGCCTGGGCCACACCTGCAGCCTCCTGGAGGAATTCAAGGCCATGTCTGTGTCCCTGAGTGTTCCCCCACATACTCCTTTGTCCCCATCCTGTGTGCCCTCACTCCCATGTCCCTTCATCCTTGTGTACCCCTGTCCCCATGGCCCTCGATGGCCCCCCATGTCCCTCTATCTTCATGCCCCCACATCCCTGGTCCAAATCCTCTCTATGTCCCCACATTCTCCCATTGCCTTGCCCCTTTGTCCCCCTGTCCCCTCTTCCCCATGTCCTCCCATCCCCTGGTGTCCCTATATCCTCCTGTTCCCATGTTCCCATGTCACCCATCCTCATATCCCTCCCTGTCCCAATGTCCCCATATGTCTCCATGTCCCCCTGTCACCATGTCCCCATCCCTACTGTTTCCATATCCCTGTCCCCCCATCCCTCGTTCCCATATCCCCACGTCCCCACCCCATTCCCATGTCTCCCACCAAGTGCCCACATCCCCCAACTCCCATCCCCATATTCCCCCTGTCCCCATGTCTCCCATCCCCATTTCTCCATGTGCCCCTGTCACCCCTGTCCTTGTGTCCTCCTGTCCAGGTATGAGGAGGAGATCAACCACCGCACAGAAAAGGAGAATGAGTTTGTCCTGCTCAAAAAGGTGGGGTAACTCCAACACTGAGGGGGGACCCCGACACGGGGGGAGTCCCTGAGACCAAGGTGTTGCTGGAGGTCCCTGGGAGTGCTGAGAACAGGGAGTGACAGGGGTGTTTCTGCAGGATGTGGATGAAGCCTACATGTCGAAGGTGGAGCTGGAATCACACCTGGAGAGCCTCACAGATGAGATAAACTTCCTGCGGCAGCTCTATGAGGAGGTTTGGGGGTGCCCTGAATTTGGGGATGCCTGGAATTTGGGGTACCTGGATTCAGGGGGTGCTGCCCCATTAAACCCATCCCTGCATGTGTGCAGGAGCTGCAGGAGCTGCGGACACAGGTGTCGGAGATGGCCGTGGTGGTGTCCATGGACAACAGCCGCCAGCTGGACATGGCCGGGGTCCTGGCAGACGTGCGGGCACAGTACGAGGACATCGCTGGCCGCAGCCGTGCTGAGGCCGAAGGTCTCTACCAGGTTAAGGTAGAGAAGCCCTTGCTGCCCTTCTTCCTCCTCACTTACCCACCAATCCTCCTCCTCTCTGCCTGCTCCCCAAACATTCATCTTCCTCCTCCCTTCTCCCCAATCCTTCCTCTTCCAGCCTGTTGAATCCTTCTTCCCTCTGCCTACCCTGATCCTCTTCCCTGCTCCCCCATCCTTCCTCCTCACTGTTTCCTGAGCTTTCCTCCTCCCTGACACTTCCTCCTCCTTCCTGCTCCCTAAAACTTCCTCCTCCTTTTCCACACCCCGAGACTTCCTCCTCCTCCCTGTCCCATCCTCTCCCTTCTTCCTAATTCTCCTCCTTCCTGCCCTGAGCCTTCCCCCTCCTCCCTGCTTCTCAAGCCTTCATCCTCTTCCTTGTTCCCTGATCCTACTCTTTATTCCCAAGCCTTCATCCTCCTCATCCTCCCTGCTCTGTCTTCCTCCTCCCTATACCTCAATCCTTCTTCCTCCTTGTCCTCCTCCTCCCTACTCCCTGAACCTTCGTCCTCCTCCTTGCTGCATCTTCCTCCTCCTCCCTGCCCCATCCTCTTCCTTCTTTCTGCTTCCTGAAACTTCCTTCTCCTCCTCCTCCCTGCCCCAAATTTTTCCTCCTCCTCTTCTTCCTCCTCTTCCTCCCTGCCCTGGAGGGAGTGGCTGCTGCGTGGGAGAAATTCTGGCTTGAAACCCAACCAGAGCTGCCACATCTAAGCCTGGAGTGTCCCCCCAGGCATGGGCTCATCGCAGTCCTGGGTGCCACGGGGCAGGGAGGAGCTCCCATCTCCATTCCTGGTGCAGATCCCAGTGCCAGTCCTTCCCAGGTTCTTTCATCCTCTGTTTTGGGATGCTGGCGGAAAGTGGGGGGCTTCATCCCACTGAGATCCCAGATTCAAGCCCAGCCGGATCCACCACATCCCAGTGAGGGACACCACATCGCAGTTGGATCATCCCTCCCAACATCACTGCATCCCGGCTCTTTCCTCTGAATTTCTGGGGTGCTGATAGAAAAGCGAGGTTCCCCCCTCCCCATCCCACCAAGACCCTGACTCCAAACCAGACCCACGGCATCCCAGTGGTCGTCTCAACTGGAAGATCTTTACTGATATGGCCACATCCCAGCTCTTTCCTCCTCGGTTTTGGTGTGCTGGGGAAGAAAGGGGTTCCCTCATCTCCATCCCCCTGAGATTCCAGGTCCAAGTTGGAACATCATTCTTAACACAGGCAAATCCCAGCTCTTCCATCCCAAATTCTGGGGAAAATAGGGGTCGTCCCCAATCTCCATTCCTCCAAGATACCACTTCCAAACCCAGCTGGACCCACCAAATTCCAACTTGAGCTACCACATCCCTGTCAAAGCATCCCTCCTGCCTCCACCACATCCCAGCTCTTCCCTCCCAATTTTGGAGGTGCTGGTGGTCCTGAAAAAAGGGGGATACCCCCATTTCCATCCCCCTCAAGATCCCAGCGCCAAATCAAATCAGACCTACCACATCCTGCTCTGGACTATCCCTCCAAGTTTGGCCACATCCCAGCTTTTTCTTCCCAATTTTGGAGTGCTGGTGGCTTTGGGGGATGCCCCATATTCCCATCCCCTCTCTGGTGTCTCCAGTACGAAGAGCTGAAGACGGCGGCTGGGAAGCAGGGCGACGACCTGCGTCAGACCCGGAGCCAGATCCAGGAGCTGAACCGGCGGATCCAGCGGATCCAGGCAGAGATTGAGGCTCTGAAAAATCAGGTTTGGGGTCCAAGCTGGATGGAAATTTGAAGACATACTGCCTGCCCCTCCCCGACACATCCCCCAGCACCCCTGGGAACCCTGTCGCTGGATCCCTGAGTATCCCTTGGGATCTCATCCAGGAAATTGGAGGAGAGAGTGATGGCTCAGAGATGGGGGGATTTTGGGTGGGCTGGGAATACTGGGGGGAGGAGGGGGTGAGGGATAGTGAGCTGTGAGGGATACTGGGGAGTGAGGAATACTGGGACACAGGAACACTGGACCACAGAGCATGACATGATGTGGAATGTTGGGACACTGGGTATACTGGGACATGGGGACACTGAGGGGGTGAGGGATATTGAGATACTGGGGATGTTGGGTCACAGGGACATCAGTCCAGGGGGATCCTGGTCTCAGTGTCCCATCCCACAGCGCTCTGGGCTGGAGGCGGCAGTGGCGGAGGCCGAGGAACGCGGGGAGCTGGCACTGAGGGATGCCCGGGCCAAGCTGGGGGGGCTGGAGGGGGCCCTGGCCCAGGCCAAGCAGGACCTGGCCCGGCAGCTCCGGGAATACCAGGAGCTCATGAATGTCAAGCTGGCTCTGGACATTGAGATTGCAACCTACAGGAAGCTGCTGGAGGGCGAGGAGAGCAGGTGGGAAGCCCTGTTCCCAAATCCTGGATCCCTCATCCCATGGGCATCCCACATCCCATTATCTCTGGGCATCCATATCTCACACCTGGTGTCTCATGTTCCATCTCATATCCCATGGGCACCCTGGATACCATGAACATCCCATATTCCATGTCCCATATTCTGCAAGTATCCCATATTCCATGGGCATTTCTTGTTCTGTACCCCATATCCCATGAACATCCCAAATCCCCCCACTTGACCATGTCCCTTAAATACCTCCCTGTCACTGCTCCTGTTTAGGGGAAAGTTTTGGGGGACAAACCCCCCCCCGACCCCCCCCCGGGCCACGTCCTTTATCCCCCCCTCCATCACTGATCCTGTTTGGGGGACTCCCCCAAATACCCCCCAGGCTCGAGGCTGCTGTGCAGAACCTGAGCATCCACACCAAGACTTCGGGATACCTGGGTGAGTTTGGGGGGTCCACACAACCCCCCACTTTTGGGTGCCCCCCCATGTGCCCCTCCTCACAGCTGCTCCCTCTTCCCCACAGGTGGATTTGGGGGAGTTTTCAGGGGGGAATTTGGGGGGGCCTTTGGGGGGGCTGTGGTCAGCTCGGGGTACTCAGTGCCCCCCCCACCCCCCGAGGCCATGCCCCCCCCAAAATCCCGTGCCATTGTCATCAAGAAGATCGAGACCCGTGATGGGAAACTTGTGTCTGAGTCCTCTGACGTCCTGGAAAGCTGAACCCCCTCTCCTCGGGGACCTCCATTCGTTGGCTTGGCCAGCTGAGCTGAGCCCCTCCCTCTCCTGAGCAGACCCTAAATCCTGACCTGCTGAGGCCCCCAGGGCCCCCACTTTCTGGGGTGTTCTCCATGTCCCCACAAACCAAACCCCCTCTTTCCCAGGGGGATCCTCCATGTTTCCTGGACTCCCAGGGTGTTCCCACTAAGTCCCAACCAGGCAAACCCCCTTTCCTGAGAGGAGGTCCCCATGTCCAGCCCAGCTGAGCCTCCCCTTTCCATCCTGGCATGTTCCCCCATGTCCTGGAAAGATGAGCACCCCCCTTTCTGGGGGGAATCTAGAAATGACTAGACCTGCTGAGCTCCCCTGGACCCCCTTTTCCTTCTGAAGGCATCCCCCCAGGTCCAGGCCAACTGAGCCCTCCTCCTTTCCTGGGGGTGTCTCTGTGTCCTGGATGGTCCCTCATGTCCAGCCCAACTGAGCCCCCCTGGGCCTCCCCTTCTCAGGGTGTCCCTTCATGTCCTGCCAAGCTGAACCCCCTTTCCTGGAGTGATGGGGAGGGTCCCCCATGTCCTGACCTTCTGAGCCCCCCCCCAAGTCCCCTCTTTCCTGCCCGGGGGGGTCCCCCCAAATCCAGGCCACCTGAGCCCCCTTTCCTGGGGGGTCCTGTCCATGTCCTGGGGGGGTCTTGGGGAGGGACCCCCTTGTCTAAGCTAACTGAGCCCATTCCTTTCCTGAGGGGTCCCCCCATTCCCATCATCTGACCTGCTGAGTTCCCCCACCCTCCATCCTGGCCCTGTCCCTGGGGGTCCCCAGCTTCAGACAGGACACCACACACCCTCCACTGAGAACCTGAG
>NC_031798.1:669429-671900 GCF_001522545.3 Parus major | reverse complement strand
CCCCCCACATTGTGACCTCTCAGACTGTACAGTGGGAACTGGGGGATCAGGGCCTCCCCTGGGGGTTCTGCTCGCTGCTGGAATAAAACCTTGGAAATTTGGGAGTGTTGATAATTGGGGGGGAGGGGGTGTGCCCTGGTTTGGGATGTTTGATCTCATCCCAGGCTGCCTGGGGTGTTTTGGGGTGCCAGGACAATCTTGGGGTGCTTGGATCAGTGTGTGTGTGGGGTGGAATCCCTCTCAGGGTGCCTGGGGCTGTTCTGGGGTTCCTGAGTCTGTCCTGGGGGACTGAGACCAATCTTGGTGTTCCCAGAGCAGTTTTGGAGTGTCTGAGTCTGTTTGGGGATCTAGAATCTGTTTTAGAGTGCCAGGAATCTTGAGGTGTCCAGATCCCTCCTTGGGGTGCCAGGACCCACCCCAGAGTGCCAATACCTATTTTGGGTTCCCTGGATCCCTCCCAGGTGCCAGGACTCGTCTTGGGGTGCCTGGGTCTGTGTCAGGGTGCCAGAACCCATCTAAGGGTGCCTGGGTTTGTTTTGGGGTACCAGGACTCATCCTGGGGCACCAGGGCCCCTCCTGAGGTGCTTGTGACCGTGCTGATGTGCCCAAGTCTGTTTTTGGATGTCCAGCTGTGTTTTGGGGTACCAGGAGCCATCATGGGCTGTCAATATCTGAGGATAAAAGGGTCCTTCCTGGGGGTGTCACAACCCTTCCTGGGGTGCCAGGACTTGTTTTGGGGTACCAATCCCTGTTTTGGGGTTCCTGGGTCCTCTTTTGGATGCTCAGACTACTTTCAGGGTGTCTGTTCTCATCATGGGCTGCCTGGGACTGTTTTGGCATACCAGGACCCATCCCAGGATGACAGGACCCATTTTGGGGCGCCAAGATCCTTTCTGGGGTTCCAGGATCCATCTTGAAGTGTCAGGGTCTGTTTGGGGGTGGCCAGTTCCCTCAGGGGGTGCCAGGGCCCATCTCAGGATGCCTGGGTCTGTTTTGGGGTTCCTGGGTCCTCTCTGGGGTGCCAGAATTCCAGGGTGCTTGGGTCTGCTTGGGGATAGGAGGATCTGTTTGGGGGTACAACCACCCATCCTGGGGTGTGAGAGTCCATTTTGGGGTGACCGGGTTTATTTTGAAATGCCAGGGTCTGTTTTGGGGTCCCAGGACCCCTTTTGGGATGCCAGAATCTATTCTGGGGTGCCTGTGTTTTTTCCTGGCTCTCATCCAGGGGTATCAGGGTCTGTTTTGGGGTGCCCGTGTCCCTCCAGGGGGGCTACCGCACCCCAAAACCCCTGAGTACCCTCTAGGGCCCCCCTACTTTGTAGCAGCAGGGAGGGGTGGCAGCGGCCTGGTTTGGGGGTCCTTCCCCCCCTCTGCTCAGCTGCTTTGGGGGTTTTGGGGTCGTGCCCTGGGGTGTTTGGGCTAGTGGTGGTAGAGATTTGTGGGCATGGGGCATGGCAGGGCTCAGGGCCGTTTTGGGGGGCTCAGAGCCGTCCTGGAGGGTCTCCTCGGGGTGGAGGGGAAGGGGGAACCTCCCCAAATCAGCGCTGACCACGGACTTTGTCCCCCGTTAATCATTAACCCAACGGGGCCCGAGCAAGGCGGGAGGGAGGGTTTGGGGCTGGGAAGGGCTGAGTGCAGATTTGGGGATCTCTCCCTGGGTTGGGTGGGCTGGGAGTCTCCAAAGGGTCTGGGGGTGTTGCAGATTTTGGGGTGTCCCCCCCAGTTCCATCCGCGGGCGGGAAGGGGGTGACACCTGGTGCCCGTAATTACTGCCGGCAGACGATTAATTAATTAATTCACCCATTAATTAAGGAGTTGAGGAAGGCCTGCAGTCCCACAGTATACAGAGCCCTCAGGTCTCCCCAGTTCACAGCCAAGGAGTTTGGGGACCCTTCCAAGAGGTGCGGGGGGAGTGGAGAGGAGTCCCAAAACCGGGAAGGGCTCCCTCAGACCCACCGTGAGCACCCCCAAATTCTGGGCCCCTCGGGAGCCCCTGAGATCCGGGGGGAAAGGAGGACCTGAGCTTTTGTGGGATCTCAGGGGCGGGGGGGCGACACAGCCCCCGTTAAAAAAAGGGGGTGGGATCAGCGGTGCCCGCCCCGGGAGGGTTAAATTTGGGTCACCTCCCTGCACCCCCTTTTCTGCCCCCCCATTTCAACTTCCTCCTGATTCTGTGTCCGGTTTGGGGGGCGTCTCCCTGAGGGGGTCTCCCTGATTTTGGGGGGCAGGGGGCTGGTCTGGGGGCTCACAGGGAAGGGGCTGGAGGAGTTTGGGGACCCCAGCTTTCTCCCGCAGCCCTCAGCGCCCCCTGCCCCTCCCGCCCCGGTGATTTTGGGGTTGGCGGGCGCTGGAGGGCGGCAGAGGAGCGGGAATGGAGCCGCGGGAGGCGGCGGGAGATGGGCCCTCCCCTCCGGGCTGCCGAGGGGGGGAGTCCGCAATGGGGAGCCCCGCCTGGGCCCGGCTCTACTGAG